>NC_045793.1:73790747-74066120 GCF_009873245.2 Balaenoptera musculus | reverse complement strand
TTTTTCTTGTAAAAAACCAGCTCTTGGTTTCATTGATATTTTCCATTGTTTTTTGGTCTCTATTTTATTTATTTCCACTCTGATCTTTTTCATTTCTTTCCTTCTGCTGACTTTGGGCTTTGTTAGTTCTTCTTTTTGTAATTCCTTTAGGTGGTAGGTTAGATTGTTTATGTGAGATTTTTCTTCTTTCTTGAGGAAGGTCTATATTGCTATAAACTTCCCTCTTAGATATGCTTTTACTGAATCCCATAGATTTTGGAAAGTTGTTTTCATTTTCATTTTTCTTAAGGTATTTTCTGATTTTTCTTTGATTTCTTCACTGACCCATTGGTTTTTTTAGTAGCATGTTGTTTAGCCTTCATGATTTTTAGTTTCATACTGTTGTGATTGGGGAAAAAATGCTTGATATAATTTCTATTTTCTTAAATTTTTCAAGACTTGTTTTGTGTTCTAGCATGTGATCTATCCTGGAGCACTTTCCATGTGCATTTGAAAAGGATGTGTATTCTGCTGATTTTGGATGGAATGTCCTATAGATATCCATTAAGTCCAACTGGTCTATTGTGGCATTTGAGACCACTGTTGCCTTTTTGATTTTCTCTCTGAATGATCTGTCCATTGATGTAAGTGGGGTGTTAAAATTCTTTACTATTATTATATTATTGTCAATTTCTCCCTTTATTTCTGTTAATATTTGCTTTATATATTTAGGTGCTCCTGTATTAGGTGCATACATGTTAATGAGTGTAATATTCCCTTCTTGTATTGGTCCTTTAACCATTATATAATGCCCTTCTTTGTCTTTTGTTATAGGCTTTATTTTAATATCCATTTTGTCTATATGAATATTTCCACTCCTGTTTTCTTGTTGTTTCCGTTTGAATAAAATATCTTTTTCCATCATCTCACTTTCAGTCTATGTGTGTCTTTAGCTCTGGAGTGAGTCTCTTGTAGGCAGTATATAGATGGGTCTTGTCATGTTTTTTTATCCAATCAGCCACCCTATGTCTTCTGATTGGACCATTTATTTCATTGACATCTAAATTAACTATTGATAGGTATGTACTTACACCATTTTACTGCATGTTTTCCAGTTGTTTTCGTAGTTCTTCTCTGTTATTTTTTTTTTGTTTCTTCCCTTGTGGTTTGATGATTTTCTTTAGTAGTATGCTTGTGTTCATTTCTTTTTGGTTTTTGTGTATCTGTTGTAGGTTTTTGATTACTGGTTACCATGAGATTCATATGTGTTGACCTATAACTATATCTACTTGTTTTATACTGGTAGTCATTTAAGTTCAAACATATGCTAAAAGAGCTACATTGTTTACTCTGCTCTCCCATGTTTTGTGTTTTTGATGTCATATTGTACATCTTCATGCTTATCCCTTAACTGTTTATTATAATTATAGTTACTATTACAATTTTTTGTTTTTTAATCTTCATACTAGCTTATTTAAATGGTTGATCCTCAACCCTTACTCTATACTTGCCTTTCCTAGTGGGATTTTCCCTTTCTTATAGATTCTTACTTCTTTTCCACTTAGAGAAGATCTTTTAACATTTCTTTTAGGGTAGGTTTAGTATTGATGAACTGTTTTAGTTTTTGCTTGTCTGAGAAATTCTTTCTCTCTCCTTCTATTCTAAATGATAGTCTTGCTGTGTAGATTATCCTAGGTAGTAGGTTTTTTCCCTTTCAGTACTTTGAATATATCATGACATTCCCTTCTGGCCTGCAAATATTCTGCAGAAAAATCAGCTGATATCCTTATGGGGGGTTCCCTTTTATATGACTCTGTGTTTTTCTCTTGATACCTTTAGAATTCTCCCTTTATCTTTAACTTTTGCCATGTTAATTATGATTTGTCTTGGCATGGGTCTGTTTAGGTTCATCTTATTTAGGACCCTCTGTGCTTCCTGTACCTGGATATCTGTTTCCTTCTTCAAGTTTGAGAAGTTTTCAGCCATAATTTCATCAAATACATTTTCAATCACCAATTTTGTCTCTTCTTCTGGGACCCCTATAATGCAAATATTGCTTTGCTTGATGTTAACCCCAAAATCTCTTAAACTGTTTTCGTGTAAATTTTTTTCTTTTTGCTCTTCTGATTGGTGATTTGCATTATTCCAGATCACTTATGCATTCTTCTGTATCACTTAGTCTGCTATTCATTCCTGCTAGTATGTTTTTTATTTTAGTTACTGAATTCTTCATTTCTGATTGGGTCTTTTTTATATTTTCTAGTTCCTTATTAAATTCTCACTTTGTTCATCTATTCTTTTCCCTAATTCAGTTAGCATTCTTATTATTAGTGTTTTGAATTATTTATCTGTTAAATTGTTTATTTCTTTTTTCAAGAGTTTTCTCTTTCTCTTTCAATTGAGACCAGTCCTTCTGCCTTCTCATTTTGCTTAACTTTCTCTGTCTCTATGAATTTAGGTTAAACGGTTACCCATTGCAGACTTGAAAGGGTGTTCTTATGTAGGAGTGTCCCTATAGAGACTGCTTGTGCCCAGTCTCTTTGGTTGGAAAGCTAGATTTGATGTGGATGCAAGTCATGTCTTTCCTCAGATTATGCCTGCACCCATCACCTTGGTAGGTGGTGGGGCTGGAGATAGAGTGGCTAGAGTTGGAACTGATTTTGAGGCAGGGCTTCCCCTCTGCTCAGTGGCTGTAACCATCCTATTGGGGGCAGGGCAGATCCCAAGTTGCTGGAGCAGAAGCCCTGAGGGTCGGGTCTGAGCTAGCTCTGTTCCCTTTAAGTATGTGCTATCTCCTCTCTAAGCACTGGGACTCTTAGCTCAGAGGGGAGAAGTGCTGAAGCAAGAGGGGCCCGTGCAAGTGCTCTCATGATAGGGCATGGGCTATGGTGTGTCAGCTGCAGTGGTCCAAGCTGCCTGCAATGTGCCACCTGTGTAGGCATGAGCAATTGTTGCCCTCACCTGGTTTAGACTCAGCCTCACATCTGAGTCCCCTTTATTCCACACATCTGATCAATCCCTCCAATCTCCACCATCCCTGCCCTGTTGTGAAGTCTCACCACAGTGCAGGTGGGGCCCACATGGTCTCAGTATTTATCAGGGTGCAGGTTATGGTGGATCAGCCACCATCAGAATTCCAGGCTGCTTCTGATGCACTGCCTAAGTATGTGCCAGCAGTTGCCACCCCCACCCCACCCAGACACTGTTCTGGGTCCAAGTCGCCTCTGCATCCCACAGCCGAGCTCTCTCTCTGGTGTTGGCAGCCTAGGTACAGTGCAGGGCTGGGACATGGAGTGATGGAGCTTGACCGTTCATTCTGCTCGGGCTCGGGCATGTGCCAGGGCAGTCACTGGGAACCAAGCAGCCACTGGAGCTGCCTTCAATCTGCCCTCTCCGTCCTGCCTCAGGAGCAAGACAGCACGCACATGCTCCTCACAAGCAAAGCCCAGCCTTCTGATAGCCCTCCTGTTAGTCCCAGCCAACCAGCGTAGGGGGCTCATCTTCCCTGTGTAGGACCCCAGGGCTGGGGCACCCAATAAGTGGCTCAAACTGCTCACCCCCCAGGGAGGATCTCTGCCCACGTAACCCCCCTTTTCCTCTGAGCCCCCTCCCAGGGGCACAGGTCCTGACCTGATCACTTCTCTTCCCTTCCTACCTGATTCTGTGTGTATCTTTCTTACAGTCTTGGTTGTGCAGAAGTCTTTCTGCGTTCTTCAGTTAGTTTTCAGTGAGCATTGTTCCACATGTAGATGCTTTTTTGATGTGTTCATGGGGAGAGGTGAGTTCCATGTCCTCCTACTCTGCCATCTTGATTGATTTCTTCTGCACATTAAGTTTAAAACACGAAGAAGGTTTGAAAAGCTTTTGCGTCTAACTTTGTGATCTTTGCAAACGGTTTTTGGAAATCCTTCTAAGATTACCTAGAACATGACCATGACTTCATATGGTTACAGTTATCAACCACACTATTAATTAGCATTCAAGAAACACTAATTTGTGCTAAGTCAAGCACCATATGAGTGAGAAATGATCCAAATAAATTTAAATGGGAATTTATTGTTTTATTATGACCGTCTTGTCAGGATCAGTCTCCTCTGCTTATTTTTCATTCTCTTCCTCCTCCTTCTCCTCCTTCTCCTCTTATTCTTTTTTTCTCATTGTCAAAAAGAAGTAGACCTATTATTCTTAGAACAATATATGAAGTATCTACTTCTGAGAAAACAATGTTCATTGCTTGTCTATCATGTCTAAAGTACTATGCAGGGCATGGAACACAAACAGAGAAAATCTTTGTATTCTGACATCATTTTCTGTCTAGTGGAGGACTAGACATGCAAGCAAATAATTATAGACATAGCAGAAAAAAACAGTTGGTCAACACTTGAATTGACATTTAGAAAGGCCTTGAATGAATGTTTACTATCTTAAAGTATTTACACAACATACTAACATGAAAAGTAGTGAGACCACTTGCCATCATTACTGCAGTTCATTCCTGTTGCTCCTCCTGTGGTTTGTAGCATAATAACAGATATGCTTGTGTTAACCATAAGTTGTTCTTTTTTATATTTATACTTAGCTAGATTCAAAGGTCATTTGACAGTTAATTTCAACTGTTGCACATAATAAAAACAGCGGACTTGGAAGACTTTTCTTCTCTCTGGACTACCTACTTCTTAAATTCCATTTTTCTATGTGCTGAGAATGCAGAATAAGTACAATCGACCAGCTTTCCTGCCTTCTCAGCCCCATTTGTATATTGATAGTGTCTGTATTATTTAGAAGCAAAAAACACCTTCAAATGGAAAGTTTCTAAAATCTTAAACAAGGTTCCTTATTAAATATTACAGTGACAACTACATTAATGCACTCCTTGATTCCTTGGGAGCAAAGGGCACTTGGAACACAACATTTAAAGCTCTGGGTAAATTCAGGAATCTATCAGTAAGTCCTGACTCAACAGAATTAACTCAAGTTTACGGGCAGGGCTCTTATGTTAATAAGGGAGATTGTATTTCCAAAATATTCCAGTGTTTAAAAACGTCTTAGAAAAACTGTAACCCTGCCTAAACAGTGCTCAAGTAGAAATAATTCTGCGACTAAGTACTTCGTACAGGAAAAGACCTTGAGAAAGGCCCAGTTATAATTAACTGTGAAGGTGTGACTTTGACAATTTTTCCTCTCTTTAGAAGAAAAATAAACATTTTGATGATTGGGATATAAAAAATACTTTCTGGGACATTGGATAAGGTATTTGGAAAGAATCTCTGGAGCAAGAAGGGTCAATGTAATACGTCTCCCTAAAGCACTCTAACAAATAAAATTGTAGACTATCAAAGCATATCTATGAATTGATTATCTAAAATTATACATTATATAGGATTATACTATAGGACAGCCCATTCCAATCTGTCTACATACTATAGCAATTTTTAAATGGAAATCTGTAGTACAATAGATTTTTGATGTTTTAATAGGCTATTTATATAAACAATTTTATTTTCCATACAAAAACATACTTTTTATTGTTTATAGCACTTTATGAAAAAAATCTAATAGAATACCTACTTTGAAGTCTTGTTATTGTCATTATGTCTTCCTTTTTGTAGTAATGATAGATTGAAATTTCTCTCTTTATGCTTCTTGTCTGGTACTGGATCAATGCCATGATTTCCAGGAGGGTTGGATAAATTCACTGGTAGAGCAATTTGTGTGAATATCAGTCCCATTCATATTGGGCATAATTATTAGAACCACTTGACCCAGAAAATATATCATAACTCATTGGAAGCATGGATCAGAAAACTTACAATTGAAAGAAGCCCGCTATTTGATCATCAGATTTTATTTCAACAGTGTAAGTATTGAAAAGCTTATCACCCAGCAAGGCAGGTCATTCCTAAAGAATAAAGTGTTTTGAGGAGTTTTGTCAGACCAAAAACATGAATAAGGCAACAAGTAAGAAGTGTAAAATAATTTGTCATTAAAGGGAGGATGTTTGCAGGAGAGCTCTTGGGGCAGGTGGGGGACTTGTTAGGAGGTTTCGTTGGGTGGCAAGGTTTCAAGGGAAAGGAAGAGAAGGAGTTTCCACTGGCATCTCCTGCCAGGGCTAAAACTCAGAACTGTGCCAAGGGAAGATAAAGAGGCTTTGTAAGCACAGAAGATGAAGGCAGGTGGGAACAGGAGTAATGGAGAGGCACAGGCAGTGAATGGGTGATAAGCCTAAGGGCTGAGCAGGACTGAAATCTGAGAGCACTTGGAATTTTCTACACTTCTTGGTGGTTCCCCCTTATCCTAGATTCTCTAATGATGTTTTACAGCTTGATTCTCTGCATAATGCTACTGTTACATCTCCACTCCAATTTTATTATGTTAATTTCTCATCTTTTATTTTAGAAGTATACCACCTGCATTAAAGATTACAAAATATATAATTTAAGATATACAATAGACTTTGCCTTATGGGGATCTGCTATTTAAATATTTTTTAAAAAATTTATAGTCATATCTTATGCTCACACTTCTCATATGCCTGAACACCTAAGGATGTAATTTATATACCTAAAGACAATGCTTTCTAACTAAAAGCTAAAACAAAAACATAATGTTGAGAGAGAAAAGAATGTAAGTAAAAAAAGGATTCATAAAATATGTAGCCCTTCATATACATTCTAAATATATAAAATTATGATATATTATTTATGATTACATGTGTACATATGTAGTAAATTAGAGAAAGGAAGAAACAGATGAATAGTGGGGCATTGGCTGTTTCTATTACATTTTAATTTTTCTAAATGGAGCTTTGAACCATATGTAGCAACATATTAACATGTGTTTAATCTAGTTCTGCATATAGATGATTGCATGAACAATATATTCTGTACTCTGTGTTTGAAATACTTGATAAGTAAAAATAAATTTAAAATTAAAACAAAAACAAAGGAAAGCCTAAACTCCTATTTTTCTGCTAGGAAAAATCCTAGCACAATTCCTCATCAAGCAGAATCTTGCTTAAAATGCTTCACTAAGCAGAATCTCAAATCACTCACCACTCTTGGTTACCCTCTCCACTTGGTAGTTGAAAAATACGCTTTCATTCAATAACATACAGTGATAAGGATGCTACCTTTAAAACAATTGCTTGTTATGTATTACTATTTTATAAAGGATAACTCATAAGCCATGAACTGAATATACCAGGGACTGAGAAACTTCAAGATCACTACAGTTTTCCTCGAAAATATTAAAATTGCATACAAATTACATAGTATATGGATTGCCTCCCATACAGGGAGGTATGTTGTAGTGAAAGAAGTCTGAGCTTAGGACCAGAAAACTAGGTTCTAGCTCAGTTCTACCATTTAATAGTAGTTTGACCATAAGCAAGACAGTTAGTTACCTTCTCTGCATCTTACCTCTTCATCTGTAAATTGAAGACTTGAAATTCTTCCTAGCTCTGGGTCCTCTCAATAGGAGGCAAAGCAGCAGAATGTTTAGGAAGTAGGTTCTGAGGTCAGAGTGGGGCAGACTCTCATCCCTTCCTTACAGGGTGCTTGTGAGGACTGAATAAAATAATACAAGCATAGCCCTTAGAACAGTGCTTTGAAAATGTGAGATGGCTCAACTCTTTTTTTGCTGTGATAAAATGCTCTGATTCAATTTGCCCAGAACCATGGTAGGCTTGTGAAAGCTTATGATACCAAATGCTTTATTTTGGTTTATTGCATATAAAGTACTTTCACACTATTTCATTGCATCCCGGGATAGAAGAGACCTGGGCTCTTGGTCCTGGGCCTTGAGGAGTTAAGAATGCAGTTGAAATATAAAAAACAAAGTACGTAAGATAATTACTAATTCACAAAAAGCTCTGTCAATGAAGAGCTAGGTGGTGAGTTTTATAACTAATCTAGGAGATGGGGGATGAGACACAGCAGCGTTGGAGCTTGAGCTGGAACAAAAATGATTCAATGAACAACATGGGAACTTAGCTAAGTCCCGGTGTCCTTTGTTATCTTAGTCTTTTCCCAGCCATTGTCAGTGCTAGTTAACAGACTGGAATAACAAAGTCCTGAGTGCTTTCATCACCAACACGGAAGGCTCCGGGTTCTGGGAAGAATCTGGCTTAATTATTTACAACTTGGGGCATGGATTGATAACTTCTTTCTTAAGCAAGAAGTTTATGTGCCAAAATTTTACATTCCTCCACTTAAAAGTATGAATTCCATTCTGTTCTAAAGCTCAAACACTCTTTCCAAACATGCTATTTACTTTTTAATCCTCTCTGCCAGGAATCTTTCTGCATACTCATTACTGATCTGCTCAGTGAGGCAATGGTCTTATGCTTCTTAGGTTGAACCAGAGGAATCATTCAACCCTCACAAAAGGAGGAAGTAAGCCTGGAGCAGAGGCTTACTGCCTACCATTGTTGTCTAGAATGGTCAATGCCTTCCCCTCTAGAAGGAAGGCAGCATCTATTGGAAGGCTAGCCATTAGGTCCTTGTAGGAATGAGACCCCAGAGGAGTTTATCCAGGGTCTCTCTAGCTGACTGTACAATGTGGTAAACTGCAATAAGCAAAGGTTCACAGGCAGGTGGATCTCAGTTGGCCTCTGCCTCCTATAAGCTACTGAGTTTATTTTGGCATGTTACTTAACTTCTCTAAGACTATTTTCTTATTTGTAAAATAGGAAAAAAATAGATCTACCTCAGTGGATTATTGTATGGATTAACAAGATAATTCATGTAAAGTACTTAGCAAAATAATCAAAAAGGGTCATCTATGTGTGTGGCACACAGAATTAAAGATATCCATATTCCCATCACCTTGCCCTTTCCTCTCTTTTGATAAAATAAACAGCAGCATTTCAGAATAGTGATATTTAATATTTTACTATTATTCTCTAGAAAATATAAAGAGGAAATTCAGATCTCAAATAATTGAAATAAAAACCCAAGACTTTAGCTGGCCGAGAGAGAGGACTGCTTTGAGCAGAACAGATTCACACGCAGTGCTTTTATTCAGCCCAGCCAATTTAAAGAGGCATGTACGGTGTTTGTTTCCCCAGCCCATGCCGTTGTCCACATTTATTAACATTTTGTTTGTGTGATGATCACAACTTCCCTTTGCTAACACCTGTGGACATATCCTTCCAACATCTAAGTTTTTGTTTTGTTTTGTTTTATAGTTACTCAAATTTCTCATGTTATTTGGTGTAAAAGGATTTTGAATGAAGAGGGTTTTCACTGAGCTGAGTCAGGTGATCTCAGAAATCTGATTTAGAATCCAAACTGAGTTAGTGTTTCCTTTTTAGTCCCATACCAATCATTTTATTCACTTAGCTGGCTCACTAATCCACAAAACTAATCAAATCTTTGAAAAGCTTCCATCCCCTCTTTTGTGCTGCCTTTTACAAGGAAGAACAAACAAACAGTACTATTTTTGAGTGAAAGGAAACTACACAGAACTGATAACTGACTTCTGTTTTTACATCATGGTTCTGTCTGTATTCTTAGTGTGGCATTGGTCTCAGAAGAGTAATGGCTAGAGAGTGGCCCCAAGCATCTGATAGCCTGCCATCAGTGACAGCATTTCTGGAACTCAAGTATTTTCTTTTGTTGTCCTTGGCCTAAAAAAATAAAAAATATCCAGACCTCTTCCTGAAATGATCCTGATGAAACCATATATGGCTAAGGAGAGTAAGGATATAATTGTATACTCTCTAAGGTTATCATTTAACGGTAATGAAATAGATTTCACAAGGGATTTTCAATTTTACCAATGCCTTCTTTTTTTTACCTTAGTGATTGAAATGTTTCAATAATGAAAGTTTTTCAAGCAGTAACTGTATGCCAGGCATTTCTACTAAATGAAGTGTCTTAATGTGCATAGTACCTACCAATGAGGTGCCGGTGCTATTATCATATGTGCTTTACCAATGAGGACACTGAAACAGAGAAGTTAAGTAAACAGCTCGTGGTCACACAGCTTGTAAAATTAAAGTGGCAGACCTTGGAATCAAACTTGAGTCTTTGGATTCTCACTCAAGCAGAACCACATTTGGAGAGTGTTCTTACAAAAGGCTGAAATTTGTCCAAGGATGCTCTTGCTCCCAGATGTTGTTTGGATTGTGTGAATAAGATAGTTTTGAAAAAGGGACTCCCCACCCAGATTCAGGCTCCATTTTGGACAGCCTTGCCTCAGCTACAGTTACTTCAGTGTTTCTCATATGCAGTGAGGCTCCCAACTCTCTTTCAACATCAGATTGTTGTAGGGATTAGTAGAAAAGACACATGATATTAAGTTATTGATTGAGGACTTATTATAAGAAGATTATTTTCTGAACTTATTATAAATTCTCTAGTCATGTACTAGATATGTTTGCTATGTTAATGCCCAATTAATTTTTTTTAAAGATTCATTATATTAGGAAGAGAAATAGTAAGTTGCTACAAAGAATATGTATTTTCACTCTCTTTCAATGTGTATATTTCACCATGTATATAAAAGGTTGACAAAATGGTGTTTTTTGGGGGGGATGCTAAAAAAAGAACTAAAGAAGAACCTTAAATCACAGAAATGTGTTATATGTAAGCAGGTCACAGTGGAGAAATCAAAAAGGGGAGTGTGAATCAGAATTATTTAGAGGAAACTTACTTTTCCTCCCTACTAGGTAATAGGCAGTGAAATAAAAGGGCTTTTCCAGTTACAGCTTGGAAGGAAATGAGTAGTGATATCATAGTTAATGCTAAGAGAGAGTGACCCTTCATTACTGAGAACGTTTTCTCCTTTTCTTGTGACACAATGCAAGACATTCTGTGGATCCTTTTTTAACAGAAATGTGCATTAATGAAAACAAACGTCCCTTTTCTCAAATCTTTTGTGGGAACTATGATGGGGCATGGACTGTTCTTCTGAGCCACCATTTCCTTCAGTCAATTTAATTATCATTCATTCTTACAACTGCATGGATTCCAATTTACCAGAGCACCTAGGAAGTCACTATTTTCCTGATTTTCTTGCCTCAGTAGCCTTACAGGTATTTACAGATTTTAGAATATAGCTTAAGCAAACCAGAACTGTTATCATATATAGATACATGACCCTATGCCTCTCTTTAAATACAAATATTATGAATTGGTATAGCTGAGGATAAAAGTTATTAATGTCATATATATTATTTTTCCTTTGAAAAGGTATTGTCAAAATTCAGTACAATTAAGAAAGAAATGTATGGTCCTTGGGGATTTGGAATCTTCCACTAAGATCTTCCACTATAGAACAACTTATTTTTTTTATGTCAAGACTTCCAAATAGAGTAATATTATACTTATCTAGAATTATGCAATTCTACATAAGTTTAATCTGTTTAGATAATAAAGTCTCATTCTTTATAGACCATTCCTTTCATGGTTTTTAAACATCTTATCACATTCTTTCTAAAATATTTTATAACATTTCCTGCCAATGTATACTAAGTAAACTCTAAACTTAATTTAACTATTTCTGAATGATGTAGGTTGCTCTATATTCTAACCTTTTATAAAAGTTTAAAAACTCTCCTGGTCTCTTCATTTTCTGTTGCCCAACTTTTCATATTTCAACTCTTGCTGATAACCAGGGCTTATCTGTCAGCTTACTTCTTTTTTCAAAGTTGCTATTTCTAATCTGTTATAGTCATAGAAGCCAGATAATAGTTCTTGTCTGAACTTAGAGTTAACAGGCTCTAAGTTAGGTCTCTCTTTGGTCTTTGTAACATTGATTTTAGCTTATTTGGGGACCTATTAAATTTCATCGCAGATGCTAGTCCCAGTATTCTGGATGGTTGACATTTCCAGATGTGAAACCTCTGATTCAGTTAGGGAAGTGAAGAGGTGGAGGTGGGGCATTTAGGCAGCCCAAGCAACATGAATAGAGGCGAGAATGGGTATTGGGAGTATGGTATGTTTTGAAAACTGCAAGCAGTTTAGGAAGGCTGCAACCTCCACTGTAAGACAGAGAGAAAGAAGGTGGGGTGTGGCAATAAGGGACAAGGAATGAAGCAATAAGCAGGGGCAAAATAACAGAGGTTCTTATATTTCACGCTAAGGAGTTTTAACTTCAACACTGAAGTGTAAGATGCCTCTGAAGTATTTTAGAGAAGGCAGCATCACGATCAGATTTGCATTTTAGAAAGATTACTTTTGTGTCACTGTGAAAATGTTGATGTAAATGACTAAGGAAATCACATTTATATTAGGTATTACATTAGTTGGCAGCATTTGATTCAATAGCTGGAATAATGGTAGAGGGTTGTGTTTAACCCTTCTTTATAATATGACCTCATATTCATATCTAAAATATAATACAACTATGAAAACCTGAGTTAAAACTCAAATGTGAAAATGATAGATTACCTCCTATAAGGAATACAGAGAAAAGAATCACTAATATTCTATATGGCCTCTTTAGAGAGTTCCAGAGTACTCTGGTGTTTTTTGGCATCTCGCATGTATCAGTAAAGTCTGGAGAAAGGTCTAGAGTGCCCTCCTTCATGTAAAGCATTCTAATTGAAAAAGAATGCAAAAAAATGTAGAATGTTGAGTTGAGTGAAATATCATGAAAAGCCAATTACCAATTATTAAACTTTTTCATCATAAATATCATTATTACCATACATATGTAGTAATCATTATCTTAAGTTTTAAGTGATAAAAGAGGTGTTAAGAAGGTGGCTTGCTTAAGAAGTATACAGCAAAGATAAATATACAAGTAAGTCTTCACCTAAAGTTATGTAAGCATTTGGTCATAAGGATGAATTTTTTCCTTTGTACTGGTCAAAGACAGTAACCCACAGGTATGCCAAATTGCCTGCTCTATGAAACTGAGAATGGAACTCAGAGAAACCTTCAACTATGTTGTCATGAACATGGTAACAATAATAACAATGACAACATGATGATGATGGTGATGGAGATAAGGATGATGATTATTTAGTTTCACTCGCTGGTAGCTGTGTCCCTTTGTTTTCAGATACGGAAAAATCCTTTGAAAAGTATAGGAGGAGCTAAATAGATGAAGTTGATTCCAATCCGCTTATTATTTAAAGAGCTAGATGAGATCATTGAATTCCATCCTTTAATTTTGCTGATTAGGAATCTGAAGCTCAGAAGATATAAAAGGCTGCTTAGTTGGACACAGAGTTTCAAAGCATCCTGCTTTATATACTTCAGAATGCAGTACATGTTCTCATGTATTTAATGTCCCTTAAAATAACTGGTCTTTTGGGACTCAGTCCTTAAATCAATAGGAATAGTGAGGGGCGATAAGATAGAAACGGTTTAACACCACTGGAATCTATTCCTACATTGATTGTTTCCTTGAGTCTACTTAGCAGCTATATGGACATCCTGAGGCATATATCACTTCTCTGCAGAAGGGAAGGGAATGTGGGAATCCGGTAATCAACAGAGGGATGAAAGGCATAGATTAAATGCCCAAGACCTACAGGTCTATGCCTCATATCTTTTTGCTTATGTGTTTCTTTAGATGACTTCAGAATTTTGCTAGTCAAATGCTATATGTTTGATCACCTAATGGTACCAGTGTCTTGTGGCAATGTTCCAGGTTTTATTTAATTAATTAATTAATTTATTTATTTAATAGATCTTTATTGGAGTATAATTACTTCACAATACTGTGTTAGTTTCTGTTGCACAACAAAGCAAATCAGCCATGTGCATATACATGTCCCCATAGCCCCTCCCTCTTGATTCTCCCTCCCCCCCTCCCTATCCCACCCCTCTAGGTGGTCACAAAGCACCGAGCTGATCTCCCTGTGCTATGCTGCTGCTTCTCACCAGCCAACTATTTTACATTCGCTAGTGTATATATGTGGATGCTACTCTCACTTTGCCCCAGCTTCATCCTCCCACCCTGTGTCCTCAAGTCCATTTTCTATGTCTACCTCTTTATTCCTGCCCTGCAACTAGGTTCATCAGTACCATTTTTTTTTTTTTACATTCCATATATATGTGTTAGCATACAGTATTTGTTTTTCCCTTTCTGACTTAACTTCACTCGGTATGACAGACCCTAGGTCCATCCACCTCACAACAAATAACTCAATTTCGTTCCTTTTTAGGGCTGAGTAATATTCCATTGTATATATGTGCCACATCTTCTTTATCCATTCATCTCTTGATGGACATTTAGGTTGGTTCCATGCCCTGACTATTGTAAATACTGCTGCAGTGAACACTGTGGTGCATGTTTCTTTAGGAATTATGGTTTTCTCAGGGTATATGCCCAGTAGTGGGATTGCTGGATCATACGGTAGTTCTTTTTTCAGTTTTTTAAGGAAGCTTTTCTATTTTTTAGTTTTTTAAGGAACCTCCATACTGTTTTCCATAGTGGTTGTATCCATTTACATTCCCACCAACAGTGCAGGAGGGTTCCCTTTTCACCACACCCTTTCCAGCTTTATTGTTTCTAGATTTTTTGATAATGGCCATTCTGACCAGCATGAGGTGATATCTCATTGTAGTTTTGAGTTGAATTTCTCTAATAATTAGTGATGTTGAGCATCTTTTCATGTGCTTCTTGGCCATCTATATGTCTTCCTTGGTGAAATGTCTATTTAGGTCTTCTGCCTATTTTTTAACTGGACTGTTTTTTTTTTTTTTGATATTGAGCTCCATGAGCTGTTTGTATATTTTGGAGATTAATCCTTTGTCTGTTGTTTCATTTGCAAGTATTTTCTCCCATTGTGAGGGTTGTCTTTTTGTCTTGTTTATGGTTTCCTTTGTTGTGCAAAAGCTTTTAAGTTTAATTAAGTTCCATTTGGTTATTTTTATTTCCATTACTCTAGTAGGTGGGTCAAAAAATATCTTGCTGTGGTTTATGTCAAAGAGTGTTTTTCCTATGTTTTCCTCTAAGAGTTTTATAGTGTCTCGTCTTACATTTAAGTCATTTGGAGTTTATTTTTGTGTATGGTGTTAGGGAATGTTCTAATTTCATTCTTTTACATGTAGCTGTCCAGTTTCCCCAGCACCACTTATTGAAGAGGCTGTCTTTTCTCCACTGTATGTTCTTGCCTCCTTTGTTATAAATTAGGTGACCATGTGTACGTGGGTTTATCTCTGGGCTTTCTATCCTGTATCACTGATCTATATTTCTGTTTTTGTGCCAGTACCATACTGTCTTGATTACTGTAGCTTTGTGGTATAGTTTGAAGTCAGGGTGACTGATTCCTCCAACTGCATTTTTCCTTCTCAAGATTGCTTTGGCTATTCAGGGTCTTTTTGGTTTCCATACGAATTGTAAAATTTTTTGTTCTAATTCTGTGAAGAATGACATTGGTAGTTTGATAGGGATTACATTGAATCTGTAGATTGCTTTGGGTAGTATAGTCATTTTCACAGTATTGATTCTTCCAATCCAAGAATATGGTATATTTCTCCATCTGTTTATATCACCTTTGATTTCTTTCCTCAGTGTTTTATAGTTTTCTGAGTACAGGTCTTTTACCTCCTTAGGCAGGTTTATTCCTAGGTATTTTATTCTTTTTGTTGCAGTGGTAAATGGGAGTGTTTCCTTAATTTCTCTTTCTGATTTTTGTTGTTGGTGTATAGGAATGCCAGAGATTTCTGTGCATTAATTTTGTATCCTGCAACCTTACCAAACTCATTGATTAGTTCTAGTAGTTTTCTGGTGGCGTCTTTAGGATTTTCTATGTATAGTATCATATCATCAGCAAACAGTGACAGTTTTACTTCTTCTTTTTCAATTTGTATTCCTTTGATTTCTTTTTCTTCTCTGATTGCTGTAGCTAGGACTTCCAAAACTCTGTTGAATAAGAGTGGTGAGAGTGGACATCCTTGTCTTGTTCCTGATCTTAGAGGAAATGCTTTCAGTTTTTCACCATTGAGTATGATGCTTGCTGTGGGTTTGTCATATATGGCCTTTATTATGTTAGGGTAGTTTCCCTCTATGCCCATTTTCTGGAGAGTTTTTATCATAAATGGGTGTTGAATTTGTCAGAAGCTTTTCTGCATCTATTGAGATGATCACATGATTTTTATTCCTTAATTTGTTAATGTGATATATCACATTGGTTGATTTGCATATATTGAAGAATCCTTGCATTCCTGAGATAAATCCCACTTGATCATGGTGTATGGTCCTTTTAATGTGCTGTTGGATTCTGTTTGGTAATATTTTTTTTCAGGACTTTTGCATCTATGTTCATCAGTGATGTTGGTGTATAATTTTCTTTTTTTGTGATATCTTTTTCTGGTTTCGGTATCAGGGTGATGGTGGCTTCATAAAATGAATTTGGTGGTGTTTCTCCATGTGCAATTTTTTGGAAGAGTTTGAGAAGAATTGGTGTTAGCTCCTATCTAAATGTTTGATAGAATTCACCCGTGAAGCCATCTGGTCCTGGACTTTTGTTTGTTGGAAGATTTTTAATTATGGTTTCAATTTCATTACTTGTCATAGGTCAGTTTATATTTTCTAATTCTTCCTGGTTCAGTCTTGGAAAATTGTACCTTTCTAAAAATTTGTCCATTTCTTCGTGGTTGTCCATTTTATTGGCATATAGTTGTTCATAGTACTGTCTTATTATCCTTTGTATTTCTGCAGTGTCTGTTGTGATTTCTCATTTTTCATTCCTAATTTTATTGATTTGCGTCCTCTCCCTGTTTTTCTTGATGAGTCTGGTTAAGGGTTTATCAATTTTGTTTATCTTCTCAAAGAACCAGCTTTTAGTTTTATTGATCTTTGCTATTGTTTTCTTCATTTCTATTTCATATATTTCTGCTCTGATCTTTATGCTTTCTTTCCTTCTACCGACTTTGGGTTTTCTTTGTTCTTCTTTCTCTAGTTGTTTTAAGTGTAGGGCTAGATTGTTTGAGATGTTTCTTGTTTCTTGAGGTAGGATTGTATTCCTATAAACTTCCCTCTTAGAACTGCTTTTGCTGCATCCCATAGGTTTTGGGTTGTCGTGTTTTTGTTGTCATTTGTTTCTATGTATTTTTTTTATTTCTTCTTTGATTTCTTCAGTGATCTCTTGGTTATTTAGTAGCACACTGTTTAGCCTCCATGTATTTGTGTTTTGTACAGTTTTTTTCCTGTAATTGATTTCCAGTCTCATAGTGTTGTGGTAAGAAAAGATGCTTGATATGATTTCAGTTTTCTTAAATTTTCTGAGGCTTGATTTGTGACCCAGGATGTGATCTATCCTGGAGAATGTTCCATGTGCTCTTGAGAAGAAAGTGTATTCTGCCACTTTTGGGTAGAATGTTCTATAAATATCAATTAAATCTATCTGGTCTATTGTGTCATTTAAAGCTTGTGTTTCTTTATTTATTTTCTGTTTGGATGATCTGTCCATTGGTGTAAGTGGGGTGTTAAAGTCCTCTACTATTATTGTGTTACTTTCGAGTTCTCCTTTCATGGTTGTTAGCAGTTGCCATATGTATTGAGGTGTTCCTATGTTGGGTGCATAAACATTTATAATTGTTATATCTTCTTCTTGGATTGATCCTTTGATCATTATATAGTATCCCTCCTTATGTCTTGTAACAGTCTTTATTTTAAAATCTACTTTATCTGATATGAGTATTGCTACTCCAGCTTTCTTTTGATTTCCATTTTCATGGAATATCATTTTTCATCCCTTCACTTTCAGTCTGTATGTGTCCCTAGGTTTGATGTGGGTCTCTTGTAGACAGCATATATATGGGTCTTGTTTTTGTGTCCATTCAGCCAGTCTGTGTCTTTTGGTTGGGGCATTTAATCCATTTACATTCAAGGTTCTTATTGATATGTATGTTCCTATTACCATTTTCTTAATTATTTTAGTTTTGTTTTTGTGGGTCTTTTTCTTCTCTTGTGTTTCCCACTTAGAGAAGTTTCTTTAGCATTTGTTGTAAAGCTGGTTTGGTGGTGCTGAACTCTCTTAGCTTTTGCTTGTGTGAAAAGCTTTTGACTTCTCTGTTGATTCTGAATGAGATCCTTGCTGGGCAGAGTAATCTTGGTTGTAGGTTTTTCTCTTTCATCACTTTAAGTATATCATGCCACTCCCTTCTGGCCTGCAGAGTTTCCACTGAAAAATAAGCTGATAACATTATGGGGATTCCTTTGTTTGTTATTTTTTGTTTTTCCCTTGCTGCTTTAATAATTTTTTTTTAATAATTTTTTTGATTTAATTTTTGTTAGTTTGATTAATATGTGTCTTGGTGTGTTTTTCCTAGGGTTTATCCTGTATGGGGCTCTCTGTGCTTCCTGGACTTGGGTGACTATTTACTTTCCCATGTTAGGGAAGTTTTCCACTATAATCTCTTCAAATATTTTCTCAGACCCTTTCTTTTTTCTCTTCTTCTTCTGGGATCCCTATAATTCGAATGTTGGTGCATTTAGTGTTGTCCCAGAGGTCTCTGAGATTGTCTTCAATTCTTTTCATTCTTTTTTCTTTATTCTGGTCCTCAGAAGTTATTTCCACCATTCTGTCTTCCAGCTCACTTGTTCATTCTTCTGTCTCAGATATTCTGTTATTGATTCCTTCTAGTGTATTTTTCATTTCAGTTATTGTGTTGTTCATCTCCATTTGTTTGTTCTTTAGTTCTTCTAGATCTTTGTTAAACATTTCTTGTATTTTCTCAATCCATGCCTCCATTCTATTTCCAAGATTCTGCATCATCTTTACTATCATTATTCTGAATTCTTTTTCAGGTAGATTGCCTATTTCCTGTTCATTTGTTTGGTCTTATAGGTTTTTACCTTGCTTCTTCATCTGTGAGATATTTTTTTGCCTTCTCTTTTTTTTTTTTTTTTTTTTTAAGCGTGGGATTGTGTTCCTGTCTTACTGGTTGTTTGGCCTGAGGCTTCCAACACTGGAGTTCGTAGGCTATTGGGTAGAGCTGGGTCTTGGTGCTGAGATGAGGACCTCCATGAGACCTCACTCCAATGAATATTCCCTGGGTTATTCTGAGGTTCTCTGTTAGTCCAGTGGTTTGGACTCAGAATTACCACATCAGGAGCTTCAGCCCAATCCCAGGTTCATGAACAAAGATCCCACAAGCCACCGGTGGTGGCAAAAAAAGAAAAAAAAGTGAAAAATAAACTTAGACTAGAAAACTAACAGATATCTTAGGAAGAATACAAAAATAAAAATATAGATGAATCAACAACCGGAAGGTACATCAGTACCACAATAGTAAAAAGGAGGGGGAGGGAAAAGAAAAAAAGTAAAAGGGGGGGAATAGTCTTGGCTGTGGAGCATGATGTTTGGGCGGTAGGTGGGGCCAATGCTCAGGACCCACAGGGCTGGAAAAGGCCCTGGGGGATGTGGGGGGTGGGGCTTAGGCTCAAGGAACAGACGGGGCCCAGGTGTGCCTTCCACCCCTGGTCTCAGGGGGCAGGGGACCTCACCTGGGAGCCCAGCAAACTTTCTGGGCTCCAATGGGTGGGGCAAATGCCCTCCTCTCCTCTCCTGCTGCTCTGGTCTGGGAGGGCCCCTCCCCTCTGCCTCTGCTGATCTCCCCGGCCTCCCTCCTATGCCCCCAAGGACCTTTGTGGCCTGGAGGGGTCTCTGGAGGGCAGAGGACTGGTCTGGGAGCTCAGCAGGCTCCCCTGCCTGAGTGGGTGGGGCAATCACCCTCTGCTCCTCTCCCGCTCCTCCTGGACAGCTCCTCCTGCCTGCCACTTCTGACCTCCCCAGCCTCAGGGGAGCCACAGGCCATTGATCCTGTCTGGCCTCCACTTCTCCTCCCCCCTCAGTCCCCCTATGTCCTACCAGTTCACTTTGGGGTTCCTCCCGCCTCCTTGGGCATCAGAGCCCCGCACCAGAGGCCGGCAGGCACCCTAGTTGTGGGGAGATGCTAACTCCACATCTTCCCACACTGCCATCTTCTGAATTTGTTCTAGGTTTTAGATTTTGTGAGCTTGGTGTATAATCTAACCCAGGAATACCTACTTTTGCTCTTTGGATATTTTTTTTATTAGTCTGCTCATTTTCAACCTAGAATGAGAGTTTTGATTTATTATAAAACCATTCTAGTACAATAGAATCAGCTTGCTTTATTTCAATTAGCTTATAGTGGTCTCTTTGCCTAACAAGGAAAAATCCTGAGAAAATATTCAGTCAATCAAAAAGTATGACTAAAAATTGTATGAATCTAAAGATTGTATGAATCTAAAAGTTGTATGAATAATTGTGTCTAGGATTCTGCTGAAAATGGCTCATAGAGATAATGTGTGGCCATCCATTGTATGCATCTGAGAGCAATTTTCATAGAAAACATCCCCTTATTCAAGACGTAGTGTGTTCCATATTATAAGTTGTAAAATACAAATATTATACATATTGTGAGTATGAAAGCTTGATAGATATTCTTAGGAACACATTTTCATGAAATACATGAATTGTGTGTACCAAATCAGCCTGTCTAAATGAGACAAGGAAAGCTGAATCAGCTTCATTCTAAACCATCAACATCTGTGACCTTGGAACAAATCAATAGAATCTATTCAGCTTGTCTTTGGGAAGTGGCATTAATTCAACTTCTAATTCAAGTCAATTAATATCTATGGACCGCTCACAGTTTTCCAGGCCCAAGGGATGCAATAAATGGTTAATTGTCTTCTCCTCCAGTAGCCCACCATCTAGCTGGGAGACAGATTTGTACACCCTGAACCAAAATACAAATGTGGGCTATGATCATGACACAAGCAAAGCATTAAAGGGAAATAGATGATGACTGAAGGTTGGAGAAAACTGAGGGAGGGGAAAGATTCACAGAGGACGTGAAATTTAAGTTAGATATTTAAAGAAAAGTGCCTTTTTCCTTAATTTTTACAAAATCCTCAAAAATCGTGTAGAATCACACATCTTTTCTTCCTGGCTGATCAGATATTTCCAGTTTTCTAATATGTGAACTACTTTTATTGCTAGAGAAGCGATGAACTAAATTGACTTTTTAAAATGTAATCATCCTGTCTTGTATTTATTTGTAAAGACTAGAGTTGGGAGGAAATAGATGTTCAAATGGGAAATCTGAGTCAAAAAATTATCATTATCATTCAGTGGAAAACTAGAAGAGGATTGGCATTTCTGTCTCTACAAAGAAAACACTGTTTTCCCTGGACATTTTTGTTATCAAACCAAAACAAACTAATAACAACAACAAAAAGCAAGCATCTCATTTAGGTTTCCTAAACAATTATATATTTGAATATAATTTGTATATGGAAGGGGCATTTTAACTAATTCTGTTCAGGTTCAGTTGTCAGATTAGGACCAGTGATTTGTTTCTTGGTTTGGGCTTCATAACAGTAAACTTCTAACAATGAGTGGCTCAAAATTCAAATGGAGTGCCTTGTAAAATAAATAGTTAAGGCAAGAGAGTTCCATTCCACTGACTAAGATTAAGTAGGATGACTGGCTCAAACATTAAAAATAAAATGATCAGCTAAGATAGGAAAATGAGCAAAAAATACCATTTCTTTGTCTGAATCATTTAGAAATGTTATATATCCACAAAATATATAAAAAGATAGGTTAAAAAAACTGGCAGGGGCTTCCCTGGTGGCGCAGTGGTTGAGAGTCTGCCTGCCAATGCAGGGGACACGGGTTCGAGCCCTGGTTTGGGAAGATCCCACATGCCGCGGAGCAACTGGGCCCGTGAGCCACAATTACTGAGCCTGCGCGTCTGGAGCCTGTGCTCCGCAACAAGAGAGGCCGCAATAATGAAAGGCCCGCGCACTGTGGTGAAGAGTGGCCCCCACTTGCCGCAACTAGAGAAAGCCCTCGCACAGAAACGAAGACCCAACACAGCCATAAATAAATAAATAAATAAATAAAAATTGTATAACTTAAAAAAAAAAAAAAAAAAAACTAGCAAATCTTTTTTCCCCCTTCCATTATGAATTAAGAACCATCTGAGCAAATACAAACTATTCTATCTTGCAGGAGATGAAATGAGATGTGTGGATATATATGCAGATTTCTTTGACAAATACTTACAAAATATATTTAAAATGTGCATTTAAGACATCAGGGGTAGGTGTAGATTAACCTCTTCAGTGTTTAATTATAATTTTGCTTGACATCACAAGACTAACATTTGTTCAACCTAGAGACAAGCAAAGAAGCTGAACTCGAATTTTAGCCAGATTGTGCTGGGCATCATTTTTCAGGCCAATGAAAATGAAATGCTGAGTTGGATTTTTCTATTAATAAGGATTGATTTGGTATTAACTGAGATTGGATGACTTCTAAGTTTCTTCCTATCAACCATAGGGAAAAGAGGACTTGTGTTATTTGTAACATCCTTTCCTGGTCAAAGGGAAAAGAGGTCTTGTAACATTTGGAATATTATTTCCTGCTATGTCTGTTGACCCTAGAGATCAGACTCCTTGTATTTCTACACAGGGCTCTGACAGCGTTTATTGGCTATTACCTCTTGTTTTCTCTGATCTTCAGTGATAGTAGATTTGATGGTAGATATAGAAGGGTTTGGACACTTTTCAGTTCTAGATATTTGGTTTTGAGGATACCTAGAGCTCCCTGGTACCTTTGCCAAAATGACTCTCTTTGGCCTCTCACACTCCCAACTTATGGCCTTACATCCTATTTCTCTTGTTGAGGGCCGCCAGCACAATTGTCCTAAACTTTCACTCTCTCCACTTGCAGTCTCTCTTCATAGAGAAATATGTCTTCATCTTGACATGACCCTAGTCATTTTCATATTTTTATCTTCCCTACCGAAGATTGTAATTGACTTTAGAATGGAATTGTTTTCTATTTCTTGTTTAGTGTGGTTCCCTACACATAGCTGTCACCAAATGGTATTGTCAAAAGACACGAGGTAAGTTTGGTAGGAAATTGGTGAGAACATTGTTTTTTTCAAACTCACCTCATTTCTTTTTTTTTTTTTTTTTTTGTGGATTACTATATGGGGCAGTCAGAGGATGTCATAGATATAATACATCTGGCTTTAATGAATTGTCATGTCATATCCTTAAATATAATAAAAGAAACATGAGCTCAGTGATAGCATAGTTAGGTAGATTTATAGCTCACTGAACAATTAGATTCTCAGTCTCTTGATCACTGGCTCAATTGAAGACGCCATTCTGGAACTTCTCTATTGGAGTTACACAAATCAGAACAGCATTCTAGAGACTTGTTTGTATCATCATTTAAAAGCACACAGTATATATTATTAAAATAGAAAATTCTTTTATATCTTCATATCTTCATGTGAAACAAGATAGATCATTTTATAAGATACTTTCTAAGTCAGTGTGATACTTCTTTTCTTTTCGGGGTCACATGTTGGCCAGCCTATTTTGCAGACACTGCTGGGAAAATAATGGAAGACATGAAGATAACAGTGAAACTATGGATTCAATATTTATTAATTTGGGACATTAAAATAGCTAAGTGGTAACCCAGGCTCAACTCATGGTTCTTGGTATGTGGTGGAGTGGCTAGTGAAAGAGGGAACCAGTCAGAAAGAACTAATATATGTTTCCCTTTCATTGTCTCACTCTTGTTAGATAATTAAGTCAAACTGTAATACAGGAAACTAACCTATGGTAATACACCTCAGAAAATAATTCTCTCTGAGGATGGTGATAACTGGAAAGGCAGATGAGGTAGCCTTGTGGGGTGTTGAAAATATTTTGTACCTTGGTATGCGTGGTAAGTACATGCATTTACATACATTAGATAAAAACTGAGTAGTTTGTGCACTGAACTGTATTTACTTTATTCTTCATTTTTAAAAATTAGAAGAATATGATGATTAAAGGCCTTAGGCAGTAATAAGCAAATAACCAGACATTAAACCAGTTTGGTTTTGTTTTTTTTATACAGCAGGTCCTTATTAGTTATCCATTTTATACATATTAGTGTAAATATGTCAATCCCAATCTCCCAATTCATCACCATTAAACCAGTTTGACTAGACTGGATAGTAGGCAAATGGAAGGAAGAGTTGAGAATATTGTTTCACGCTATGTTCTTAGAGTTCTGAATGCCATGATGAAGAAACCAAACTTTATTCCTTATATCTGAAGCAATTTTTATGGATTTCATTCTTGAATACTTAATCCTAACCATATTGGGGTCAACTGATGACTACGTAGTTGGTTTGGGATCCTCTGGAAAGCAGATTGTTATTCCTACAGAAGGACAGCCTCTAATGGGCATGATTCCTGAGTGGAGGGTCAGAATCACTGACCTCCATCTCACCTTGGGCAAGAATGGGTCAAGAGTTTCCTCCAAGAGATTTCAGGATCTTCAGTAGCTGGTGTTAAAATGAGCCAAGTCTGAAAAATTAAAGGCCTAGAGGAGAAAATAAAAGGGAATGGAAAGAGGTACCTCCTGGGCAAATTCCTGGTCAGAGGAACATGACAGAGGCAATCCAGGGCTACCTGGGAGCAGTGGCCTTTCTGCATAAGATGGTTTTCTCACCTTCTCCTCCCAGAATCTAGGGACTTGTTTTTCTGAGATAGGGTCAGCACATAGTAGGCATTTACTAAAGTTGTTTGAATGAATGAAGATCGAATAATCCCCTCTAAAATGATACAATTTCTACAAAAGCGTTATTTGTTGTTTTGTTTTTTACTGGCAAGATTGTTTAAAAATTGTGACCACTCTAAGTTAACATATTGTATTTCCTTGCAAAAATATGTCTTCAGTGCCAGATGTAGCAAGAATTGAACAACAGATTTTATTGGCAGGGGTGTATGTGTGTAATAAATACTGCACTAAATAGTCATAAATTGCATCCCAATTTCAGAACTATTAAAAAATGAAAAATCTTGCATCTTAGGAATGAGTGAACATGCATAAGTTCCCTTCCCCCACCCTTTCTAGAAGACCTATATCACACATTCAAGACACAGTCATCTTTCTTTCTCTAACGTCTTCCATGACTCTCAGGATCAGCTGTAGATGTCTTTATTACTGCAGACTCCATGGGAATATCCACTAGATCAAACTCTTAGAGAGAAAAAGGTCATCACACACTTGCTCTGCACAATTTATGGGAAATTGAATGCTGTCCCAGACTTTACACCTTAAAAAAAAAA
The DNA here is from genome assembly GCF_009873245.2 of Balaenoptera musculus. Lineage (NCBI taxonomy): Eukaryota > Metazoa > Chordata > Mammalia > Artiodactyla > Balaenopteridae > Balaenoptera > Balaenoptera musculus. The sequence continues at coordinate 74,041,058 of NC_045793.1, read as the reverse complement.
AAACAAAAAACTACAATTGGGAAAGAAGGAAAAACTTGGAAGTCCCCTCCTCTAAGATTTTATTCTTGGCAAGAGAATTATATGATTATTGTTATTTGCTTGAAAGTTGAGTTTTTCTGCACATACACTTCCAGTAAAACCTTCCGAAACATAAACCGTCAGTCTTGACTTTACCTTACTTGTCCTTATGTAGATTTCCCACCGTGAATTTACCCTTCTCTGTTTACTACTGGAGCCTCATCACTATTCATTCCCTCAGCTTCTTCAGGGCCTTGGCTCAGAAAAATGAGATTTAATAATTATATTTAACAGTAATAATATAATATTATAATTATATGGTATATATAATTACTATATATATAAATATAAACCTGCTTTACAGTGTAAAAAATACCTTCATACACCATTTTATTTAATGTGAGTAGGGGACTATTATTAATTCTAAAGGTGAAAAAATGGAGGCATATATTAAATAAGCAACTTGCCCCAAATCACAGAGCTATTAGATGGCAGCTGAGGAACTAGAACTGAGGGTATGGCAAAGCTTTGACAAGTACATAGGAAAACCTTCCTACTCTTTCTTATTCCCTTAGCTATTACTTTCTTTGTGATTGATTATTAAAGGAACCATCTAATTAAATAAAACAAATGCATCTTACATCCCCCATTAATGTTGAATGAGATCACCATATCCAATCGATCACCAATTCAGGTTACTTTTCCTCCTAACCACCTCTTGAATCAAACCACTTTCCATTATTTCCAGGACACATTCCTAATTCATGCCATCACCTCTCTGCTAAGATGTCTCCAGTAGTTATCTAACCCACCCCCTTATTTCCACACTCTCCTCACCTCTAATGCTCCTGTCTTTCTCTGTGCACCCCGCCCCCCCCCCCCATTAAAACTACTGCAATGCTTCTCTCTGCTTTTGAAATAAAGATAACTTATCTATCTTGCCCTGCCCATGGTGTGACCCCTTCAGATCTCTCTGGAATAATTTTCCCCCTGTTTTCTATCTTGTTCCTCATAATCCAGTCTCACCAACCAGTTTCAGTTTCTCAAGCAAGCCTGCTCCTTCCCAACCCACATGCTATTACCTCTGCCTGGAGAATTCTCTCTCTCCCTCTGTCACCTAGTTAACCCTTACTCTGCCTTCAATTCTCAGTTCAAACACCACTTTTTCATGTCAACCTCTGACTTCCCTGACGTGTCATTTCCCCCTTTATAGCAGCATGCACACTCCCTTGGGGTGCTCACCACTGTGGTAGGTTTACTTTATGTGCTTGTTTGATCATGTGCCGAAAAGGAAAAGGTTAACAGTGGGTCTGTGACACATTCCTTCTGCCTTGGAAATGCCTGAGATAGTTTTTTCTTTTAACCCCAACCACACCTTCTTGCAAATATTAACTGATGAAATTTACTAGCTCCTGACTACTGAGCTAGGAATGCTTTTAACAAAATGCACCTGATCTGTCTGGCCTGTTTGTTGTAAATGTATCTGTAATTTATGGATTTATTAACAGCAGCTGTGCTGATGAATACAAATTAATCACATGGCTAGAACTGGACTGTGAGATGATGAGATGTATAAGCTGTGAGACCACAAACCCTAAGAAGCTTCCCTTTGCTAATTCAAGCCATGCAAAGTAAGTACCCTTCACTCCAAAACCAAAACTCATCATAGTGCAGAAAACAAGAGGCTGCATCTGATGGGTTTAGGTCTGCCAGATATTGCTGTAGCATATTTTGTTGATATTCCTTTCTAATAATTTGAAAAGTTTGGTGCTGGGTAAAATTTGTATTTCATGTGAGTTACAACTCTGCCTTTTGTTATTATATAAGTGGAATATCTGTATTTCCTCTTCATTGTCTTATGAGCTCCATGAAAGCAAGAAGATAACTGTTTTATCTGAAAGCTAATTCCTATTTTCTGGCCCAGTAGTTAGCACATAGTATGTGCACAGTAAATATTTGTGTGGCAGAGATCGCTAGAGCTCATCATATCCAATTCTTCTTTCCTTCCTGTACTCATGAGAAAACATCCAACTTCCCACACAATTAGGTTGGGTTCATATGGTTAATTTTGGCCAGCGGACTTTGAGAGGAAGTAGCATACATAGCTTCAGGGTAGAGGCAGGTAGATCAGATGTAAATTGTCCACAGTATTTCCCCTTCTCTAGCAAATGCTGAAAACTTGTGTTGATATGGTTGTGTGGAAAGATAGCAGAGCTTCTGTTATTTCTGGTTTCTTGACTAATATGTAGAGAATAACCATCCTCCTACCCATGTTGGATATATACCATGAGCCAGAAATGCCAACTGATTCTGTGAAGCTCCTGAGATCTTGAGGTTAATTTGCTACTTGTACGTAACATAGCTTATGCTGTCTAATGCATGAATGAGCAGTCGGCAGGCAAGACCATATCTAAAAGCAATCTGGAGCACACTGCCTTCTTCTTCTCTTCCCTTGAGTCTTCCATTCTCTCCCTTCCTTCCCAAAATACAAATTAGTAAGTGAGGAACAAGAGAGCTTCCAGGTTAACTATTTAGTGGCAATATCTCACTTCTCTATGCCACGTCAGTTAAGTATTAGAGGGTGGGGGCTTCCCTGGTGGCGCAGTCGTTGAGAATCCACCTGCCAATGCAGGGGACACGGGTTCGAGCCCTGGTCTGGGAAGATCCCACATGCCGTGGAGCAACTAGGCCCATGAGCCACAACTACCGAGCCTGCGCGTCTGGAGCCTGTGCTCCGCAACAAGAGAGGCTGCGATAGTGAGAGGCTCGCGCACCGTGATGAAGAGCGGCCCCCACTTGCCGCAACTAGAGAAAGCCCTCGCACAGAAACGAAGACCCAACACAGCCAAAAATAAAAAATAAAAAATAAAATAAAAGAATAATAAGAAAACCAAATGACATTCAAAATGTTTATTAAAAAAAAAGTATTAGAGAGCAATCTGGACCACCTGGCCTTGAGGAAAATTTAAAAGAGTAGGAGCTTTTCACTTGTAACTAACAAGTACCACCTATGTTCTTGGTATCTATCCTCACAGGGAATTCAACCACATCTTTTATTGTGGCTCTCAAAAATTTTGGTATGCATTAGATTCATCTTAATAGTTGGTAAAAATGCCAATTTTAAGCTGTCTACCCAAGAATTCATTAGATTTATGTGAGTCTAAGGGATTTGATTTAAATAGCCCACCCTAGGTGTTCTGATTTCCACAGTTTTCAAACCTCACTTTGGTAAACACTACTATAAACAGTTTTAAAAGGTCTAACCACCATTTATATCAGTGGTTCTCAAACCTGACTATATATCAGAACCACATGGGGAGCTGTGAAAACCATATCAATGCACAGGCCAAACCACAGACTAATTATATCTGATGATGTATATAAATGAATTTATATCCTGAAAGCTATGGCAAATTATTGCTTAGAAGGTCTCCTACTTACTGTGGCATTACAGGAAATCGGTAAACAGGTCCTATGTCAGTCAACAGCTCCTTAACTGAGAACCATGGTGCAGAGTATCGTGGGACGAGGCCAAACAAATGCCAATTTCTTAAAAGTTTAGAACCCAAAGAGCAAGGTTCTTGGTAATATACTGACTTCGTGCATCTTGGTTCCTCTACTTCTAACTCCAACCCATCCAAGCTGCCTCGGCAACCAGTGGACAGGTGGAGACTGAAAAGTGGGAGCCTTGGGCTCTCAGAGCCATGACAGATGCAGCTCCAAGTTGGGAAAAAAGGCAGAAGTCAGAGTTAGAGAACCCATGGTGAATATCTGAAGGCTGCAATTCCTTTACTTAGCTTAACGTGATCCTGTTTTGATGAGGGTGTATGTGTGAGAGTGAGGATAAAGAGACCAAGATGAGTCCACCTGAGTGTGCTTCGTGTCTTTGGGTTTTCACAAGTGGAGAAGTAGTTGGAGTGGTAGGTTGTATTTTCTACCCCTGAAGATTAGAGGCCTGTGGACACCAGGGAACAGAAGGACTTCCTGCTGCAAGGGAGGACAACCTGGCACCTGCAACACGGCCAGCCCACATGTACAGTGTCTACCTCCTGTGGGACTTACTGTCATTTAGTGTTCCCCAGCAGCTGGATTTTAGCTGCAATGAGCAGAACCCAGAAAATTACAACCCACCTACAGGGGCCCATCAAATAGAGAGAGAAAAGAACAGATCAACCCTCCAATCAGGTTCCTGATATGGCACACCTGCTGGACATTCAATATAGAAATGATAAAAGCATTTAAGAAAATTTAAGTACAATCCAAAACAACTTAGTGGAGCTTCAATAACACCATCTTCAAGTTTAGAGGTTCAGCATGTCAATAGAGAGAGAAGATATTTACTAGTGACTACTGAATTAGTAGCTTAGAAGAAAAAGTGCAGGAAATATCACTGAGTAAAATGCACTGGGATAAAAATTGTAAGGGAAGAGTTAAGTGACATTAAGGAAACTGTCAAAAAACAGGAATTCCAGAAGAAGAAAAAAAGGGGAGATTATGTTAAAACGTTAATTAAATAACGGAAAAACTTCCCTGAGTTAGAGGAAGCCCAATTAAAAGGACTTTCCAGGTTCTAGTCAGAATTTATAAGAAAACAAGGTAAAAATCCCCAAATTTGGGGCATGAAGAGAACCTATTAAGACTTCCAAATAGAAAGAACAGGTAAATTACAAAGACAGGCATGTCAGAATGGGATTGGGCTTCTCATCTCCCACGCTAGACCACAGTACAATACTGTCAACAGCATAAAACAATCGCAGTAGAATAACATCCACAAGATTGCAACCCTGGCTGCACTTCAGAATCAGCTGGGGAGCTTCAGAAAATGCTGATACCAGGCTCCATCCCAGATGAATTAAATCAGAATATCTGGGGGTGGAACAAGGAATTGGTATTTTTAGCTCCCCAGGTGTTTCTAATAAATAGCTAGCATTGCCATCTGATCTATAGACTACTGGGAGAAAAAGGAATGCAATCTAAAAATCCTATGTCCAGCCAATCCTATGCCCTGCCAATCCTATGCCCAGCCAGTCCTATTTCCTATTTGTGTGCCAAGGCGAAGGAATGATAAAATTTGCAGATATATATGTTTTTAGAAAATATATCACTGTTTACCTAATCTCAGGAAAAGAGAAGCTATCTACCCAAAGAGCAGATAAATGAGTATAGTCAAGATGGAGAAAGACAAAGAGTATAGGAAGAGTGGTAGGCCAGGAGCCATACAATGCCTGTTTACATCTGAATGCACAATGATAGAGGTAGTGATTGAAAGCCTGCTAGTTTACAAGAGACCTTAATAAAGGTTCTTGAAATAGAAGGGACAAATTGTGTGGGGAGATTCTAATAATAGTTTGGAATTGAAAGTCTCAGGTTTCTTCAGTAAAACTCAAAAGTTGGGTTAGACTCATGATGAGAAAAGAGAAGTAAAAGGATTCCAAAAGTTTCCCCAGGAGTCAAAGAAAAAAACAGGGGGTGGCAGGGGAGGGAGGGTGGGAAAAGGAGAAGAGTATTCTAAAGTTTTCATCTTTTATGGGTGGGATATCGCAGGGGAATAGAGAATTTTGGTGGAGGAAATAGTTGGTAGATGTTTTCATACATATTGATAGGGTATTTTTAAATAAGCATCAACAGTGGAAAGGTAATCATGAATAGCATGGAAAAATAATATATAACCCATAAAAATGGAAATAAAGAGTACTTTGTCTAAAAGAGCAAAACCTAAGTAAAAGGGTATTTGCAGTCCCATAACTTCCCTTCCTACCTCTTACTGTAGATGATGTATTGAATATCTAAAAGTGCACTCTCTCCTTGTGCACTGGGGCACATACCCTCTATCTCTTCAATGATGTATTTCCAGAAATTTCCCTTCCTCTCCTATATTACCACTATTTCACTATCTACTGGATCACTCACATCAGTATCCAAACATGCTATTATTTTTTTCCATATTTAAAAATATCTTCATTTCACTTCCCCTGTGAGTTGTAGTCTTGTTTATATACTCTGAAATTCTCTTCTAAACTAACTGAATCAAACTTTCTGCACTCCACCAGGGCACCAGTAGTTTTGGTCAAATTTCCATGTCACTAAATCTAACATTCTATTCTCAGCCACATTTTACTCAGTCTTTCAGTCACACTTAACACAGGCAATCCCCCTCTTCACTTGATAATCTTTCTTCGCTTGCCTTCTAGGACACCATATAGTTTTCCTCCTCCCTTACTCTTCTCCTCCTTCCCTACTCTTTAACAGTCTCATTTGCTGGGTCCTTATGCTTTCCCCAACAACTTTATCCTGAATTGCCCCCAGGTCCAGTTCTTCCACCTCTTCTCCAGCTATATGCACAGTCTTGGTGATCTCATCCCATCTAATCACTACTGATTCCCCAATTTTTATCTCTGGCCAAATCTAGACTTGATATCCAAATGCCCACTTAACACTTCCACTTCGGTGTGTAATACACATCACAAATCAATATGTACAAAACTAGTGATCTTCTTGTTTCTATGTGTAGCCTTCCCCACCTGATTTAATGTCAATTCATCCTTTCAGTTGCTCTTGCCAAAAACCCATTTGACTTCATTTCTTCTTTCTTTTCCCCTTGCTCAGTTTTCTCAATGACACTGGCTCCTGACGGTTCCTCAGATTTGTTATTCATGTTTTCTTAGGGTCTTTTGCCTGACCATTTCCTCTACCAGGACCACTCTCCCCTCAGATATCTACAAGGCTATCTCCATTATTAGTTTATAGACTTTGCTCAAATTCCTTCTTTTAAATGAGGCCCACCCTGAAGACCCTATTTAAAAATGATTCCCACCCTCACATCAGAACATTTCCAGTCCCCCTTACCCTACACTATTTTCACAGTACTTATCACCATGTAAAATACCACCATATAAAATATTATATAATTTATAATTTTGTTATGTTTATTATGTTTCTCATCCCATTAGAATTTGCTGTCTTAAGGCCAGGGATCTTAATTTGGTTTCACTAATTTATTTAGCCCAATAGCTTAGAACAGCACCTGGTACTAAATGAGTCAATAAATATTCATTAAATTAATTAATTAAATATATATTGTATCTAAGTACCATGAAGAAGAATGATTCGTGGGATATAATCAGAACCCAATTTTATTTTAATCTCTTAATATCTCCTTAAAATTAATTAATTCTAGGAAGCCCATCCTCTGCCCCTGCATGAAAACTCATTCCTGCCCATAAGATCACTTTAATGCAAAAATTTTTAGGATAGTCTTGACAATGACTACTTAATCCATGTTGGAATATGTTCTTTTAGGATCAAATTAGTCATTTTCGAAGATAAATTCTGTTCATGCTTTTGGTACCAGGATGCCATTATTTAATGAATGCACCTGAAATCCAGAAAGAGAAACCCATGGACCATCCATCCCACTGACTACCTCAGACCTATGGCTTTGTTGGATCAGGCAACCACCCCCCCCCCCCACCCCCCAAAAAAAGCTTGGTGCTCAGGAAGAACAAACTGAAGATAAAGGAACATGTTTAACAATTTTGTGACATAATTACCATTATTTGCCTCTAAATTCACATCATGATTACCTTGGATTTGTGTCAGGAACAACTCAACAATAAATATTTAATTCTAGAAAACAATTAAAAGACACTTTTTTTGTAGAAACCAAAACCTGCTTTATAAGACCGAATGGCCATCATTGATTTTTCTGCTGAGATATGAGGTGACAGCCAGGCAGACAAGTGACAGAGGGTGAATCTTCTTCACCTTCTTCCCATCTCCACCACCCCTTCCCACCACCCCTCCAGCCCTCCAGATACCCATCTCTGCAATTTAACCATTTCAAAAAATACTCTGCGGTGGGGCAAGGTGGATGGGCTTGGGGCTCAGGCTGGCTGCTGACCTGTTCTCAAGGAGCTAGTGCTCCTGGGCAGTGGCTGGTGGAGAGAGGCCAATCCTGGGCTCACAGCAGCTAGAAGGGAATTAAATTTGTAATAAATACTTCCCTCAGCAGGAATGAGCTGTAGGACAGAGCCTTCATTTGTGGCTGGTTGCTTCTTACGTGCTGGCTTGCTTTATTCCCACTAGCTTGCTGTTCTTACTGATTTTTGCAGGGTTGTAACACCAAGGGGGATGGTGAAGGGAAGGATAGAAAAAAGTTCTCACCTGACAGGTGCTGTCAAATGCAGCTTTGTGCTCTCTCAGCCTGTCCATGTGTGAATCTGGTTCTTTCTAGGGCACTTTCATGGGCTCTTCAGGGGTTCCTCAGACTACAACTTATTTTTCAAGGGAGAGGCAGTCTTCCTAGCCTCAAGTTTTATATTGGTTTTCTGGGTAATATTGGGAACACTGCCTTTTTAAGCTGTACTCTCTGACAGTAGCCAAAATAACTCCAAGTCTACCATCTCCTTGGTAGCTTTCACATGTACCCCATGCCCTTTTCACCACTGGAGGGGATTCCATGTCTTCTCGGAAGCAGCCCTATCTGCTGCCCCAGGCTACTTTTAGTTTTCTTTGAGGTGAGTCACACACCAGTTCTTTCATTGCTTAACTTCAGAGAACACATTATGCTCCCCATATGGCAGTGTTTTAGCCTCTCTTGACGGACCCAAGGTTATGAAATGGTCTTCTGTCACCGCATCCCATTCTTCGAGGGAAGAAATTTATTAAAAAACCCTCTCCCTATTTCCACACTCTTCATTTTTTATAGCCTCTTTGTGGTGAATTTTCAGGGTCATATTACCAGTTCTCAACTTTTTGAAATTTCCTCAGAAGATATGCCCTTAAACTTGAAATTTTATATCCATTGTATTATGGTATCCCACAGGAAACTTTGTTTAACATCTTTTAATATACATTTGTGTATATATATATAATATATATTTCATTTTTATATACATGTATTTATATACAGTTAATGAAATTTGATATAAGGTTGCTAGGTTGTTTACATAGGTTACTATGAATCAGGTGAGGGTGGGGGTATGATTCAGGGAGAGGAATGAGAAAAGTGAAAGATGGAAGGACATTCAAGAAAAAGTTGAACAAATAACATACTTCCCTAAAATCTCCCAGCATCTTATATGATTGCCTTTATAAACTACTGTTGTGTGTATTAGTATGTGTGTATTTGTATGATCAGGCCACCCAAGATGCCCATTCTCTTGCTCTCTGTACATCCCCTGCTGGAACAGTGCCTGCTTCACCTCCACGCTGCTCACCTGACTGACATTCCTACATACTTGCCTCAGCCCCAGCTAATGATTGCTCTAACCTTGAGTTCAGAACATCTCCACCTGATAGCTTATCAAAGGGGCTGTGAGGGGCGGGGCCCTCTGCTTGTTTCCCTGGTAACCAATAAGCCAACCCGACGTCAATTCCCCCTATAAGTGGTAACCTCCCCTTCCTCCCTGGTGGGATTGAAGTCTGTCTCCATTTCCTCTCCGTCCACGGTGCACATTGAGATGCCCCTCCAGGACCTTGCTTCAGACAAGTAAGATCCCCCATCCATTAAACCGTTAATGTCTCTGTTGCTCACTTCAGGTATTCTTCGTCTTGAGGCTGGTCGAGTACAGGGCTTTCAGGCCTGCGGGGGTGTAGCCCAACAGTATTCATATAATACTTTTGAGAGAAAGAGGTCTTAAGAGAAAATTAGGTTCAGAGTGCTGTTCAGATTGCTAAATGTGATTATGTTTAGTTAAAATAAAAATCTCCAAATGTATATAGTAATTTTTTTTTTCTTGGTAAGAAGATGTGGAAGAAGTCCTGGAAGTTTGACGGCTACTAACATTGGTGACTTCAGGAAAATGGAATAGGAAATATGGAACAAGAGGAAGGTTTTATCTTTTGTGATGTCTTTATAAATTTTCTTTTGCTATAAGTAACATGTCTTGTAACCATATGAATAACCTTCTACAAGTACTGGGAGAGTAGTTATGGGAATCACCTGTTACCCATCTTGTCATACAAGTGGGTAGAAAGATTGCTGACTAACAAGACAAAAAGGATGGATTTCTGCATGTGAGTAAAATGGGGGCAATCTGAAATAACAGCAGTGGGATACTAAATTGATTTTGAAAGGAGAAAAGACTAGGGTGAAAGTGGATGGGATGAACCTTAAAATGTTCTCAATTTACTAATGTCTTTTGCTCATTAGCAGCCAAAAACTTTGGACTGAGAATTTTGCACATAATACAAAACAAAATAACTTACAGATTATCTCAATTTGGGGGATTGACTGGCGTAGGTGAAGAAGTTAAAATGTCATAGAGTGTTCATGAAAGTTTGGTTGATTTAGTTGGTCATAGGGGTGCAGGCTGAATAGGGAGACGAGAAAAGCATTAAAGAAATTAAGCTAGGAAAACAAGTAAGGAACAGGTGTACTTAATGGTAGTGGAGAACATGCTCAATAGGAGTGAGAGAGTAAAAAGACCAGAAAGAAGAGTTGTCTTTTGTTCCAGTTTGCTTGAGATAATTCCAGTAAAATTATGAAAAAGGTCCTATTTCTCTCTCAGAAATGTCTTTTTGTGCCTGATAATTTAAATGAGGTCTTTGAAAGGAAAAAACGATCATCGAGTATAATAAGCAACATAGGACTCAGGAGTGATCTCACCTGCTTAGGAAGGAGAAGGTGGGGGATCTCAGCTGACAGTGTCCACTATGGGACAGAGCAATCAACTACATAAAACGTGGTTTACAATAACTTTTGTGCAATGAAGATTCACAGATGGGATGTGTGCTCTGGTTATTTTAGACCATATTTCTCAAACTCTAAGATTATCTTCAAAGTTCATCAAATTTTGAGAATTTTCTCAGGCACTTATTAACAAGTCAGAGCAATGGGTTCCTTCATACATTTGAGAACTATCTGAAAAGGGAATCTGCACTCTAAGGGGACTCATAAGTCAATAAACATGTCTTTACCTTGATGTTCCATGCTTCTATATCTTTCAAAATACTGCCTTTGCTCTCCAGTTCTCCCATAAAATACTAGGTATCTGGAAGTTGTAGTCCATAGTATGTGACGATTTCAACCTTGTGGATGAATAAAAACAAAGAACTTGGATTTAAACTAAGTGTGATAGGAACCTTTCCAGTCAGAATGACAAAGATTAGAATTTTAGCTGAGCCACGTACGAGCTATATGACATTGCATAAATTACTTGAATTTTTGTGTTTCAAGGTCTTGAATATCTAAAATATCATTTTTTTTAGAATTTTTGTAAGGTATAGATGACAGTATATGTAAAGCAAGTGGCGTGGTGGCAAGCATACAACAAGTGCTCAAAAATGTTACTTCCTTTATTTTCCCTGGTTGTGTTTAGAATTATTTTTTAACTGATTACATTTATTTACTCAGCATCCTCAATTTTTTCTTTTGCAATAGTGGGTATTGAATGTCTGACACCCAAGGCTAACACCACTGTAGCATTTTTAAAATCAAAATCATGCACAAGAAAATTTATTCCCGAAATAGGGAAAACAAACTCACCACTCCACATCATTTCATATATTTGTTTTAAAGAAATTTTCAAACTGACATTGCAACATTTTTCATCTTGCCTCCTATTTTCATAAAATGATTCAAATCAATTTGTTTTAGATTGTTTAGTTTTAAGAGAATACAAAGACTGAAATTATGTTCAATTTTTTTTCAGACTCAAGACAGTAGTGTTTGTTTTATTATTTTAGAGCCTACATTGCTGAAATTTAACTGGAAATAAAAGGACATATTTCATTCTAGTTTATCAGTATATTCGTTTTCTATTGCTGTGTAACAAATTATCAGAAATTTAGTAGCTTAAAACAACATGCATTTATTTTCTCACAGTTTTTGAACATTGGGAGTCTGGGCACAGAGTAGCTGAGTTCTCTGCTCTAGTCGCACAGAATTGCATTCAAGGTCTCAGCCAGGCTGCCTTCTTATCTGGAGCTTGGAGTCCTATTCCAAGCTCATTTATATTATCGCAGGTTTCATTTCCTTGCAAGTATATGCTGAAGCTCTCCCTTGCTCGTTTCGCCATGGAACTTTTCTCAGCAACTAGAGACTGCCCTCAGTCCTTGCTGTATGGTCCCATCCTCTCTCAGCATGGAAGCTGGCTTCTTGGAGGCCAGCATGAAAATCTTTCTCACTCTGAATTTCTTCCTTCAGAAAAGGCAGGGTCTCTTTTAAAGTCTTACCTGCTTATGTCAAGCCCACCCAAGGTAGTCTCCTTTTTGATCGCCTCAAAGTAACTAATTTGGGACCCTACCTGATCGGAAAAATCCCTTCACCTTTGTGATTTAGTATGATTGATTTGTTGTATATATTGTCAACCATGGGAGTGAATTGCATCATATTCAGTGCCTCCCACACTCAAGGACTGGGGTGTTACACTGGGAGCACACTTAGGGGTGACAATCTTGGGTGCCACCTCAGAACTTGCCTACCACAATCAGATTCAGGTTAAACATCATATTAATATTGTTTTCATAGCAAATGACCGTTGTATCATGTGGAAAAATCAAACTGAATATGTGTGATGTGATTATATTGTACTTCTTTCCCCTTTTATCATTCTAATAATTCACAATTGAAGACACATTTTTTCCTTTTTACTCCATGTATAAATAACAATCTTTTTAATGATTGGTACCCATGCAATTTAGACAGAAAAAAATATCCTATGGGAGCTTATTACTTATGGTCATAGTTATCTTATTTTGCTGTAGAATATTTAAGAATGGCAAAATTATTTCCATTTACCAGTCATAAGGAGGGACATAAATTAGAAGTTTAAAATTTCATTTTTAGACATGTAGAAAAACAGACATTATCCCATTAGATGAATAGTGTATATGAGAAAATTTTTTTTAATATTTAGCATTCTTAATTGTTGCAACATTTTTACCATTACTTCTGTTCACATTCGTTTACTTATTAAATTTTAGGTATTTCTGTCAGTAATATTGTTTCTCTGGAATTTAGCATTTATAATACTAATAAAAAAATGATTAGAATTTGTATTGAAATAAAAACCAGTTAAAATGTTTAGAAACATGTGTTATTAATATGTTTAAATTAGCCCAAGAAATAGTCTAGACCCCACCATCAGTTAATAATTTACTTGCAAAAGATGACAATTTATTTTTCTTCTAAAAATTATCTGTAGGACCACTGATAGAACAAATCAGGTAATAAGACTCTCCCTTTATTTTGAATTTATTGTTTCTAAAGAGAATATATTTTTCCTTTTTAAAGAACTAATTATCTGGAAAGATTTAGGTTTATGGTTAATTGTTATATATATCAGGGAGTCCTAAGTCTTAATTTATGCCCCCAGAAAGCATAGCAAGAGAAAAAGGCTTGCATGAAGGTAGTTTGTTTTGCTCAAAGATTCCAAGGAACTGGAGGGGATGAGTGGAAAGAGTGAAAGAGGAGAGGAGGAAAAGCCATTCCAAGAGCGTGTTACTGAGCTGATCATAACTGTGAACAACTGAAAATCCACCACCCTACAGGCCTTTTAAGGTCCTGTGTATAATGCACCTCAAAATTAACTGCCTAAGGGATAAAGAACTGTTTATTCACTCACTCTCACCCACTATCAGTCAAGTGTTCCCTCATAGGGTATAAATTTCCTGACGTGTGTGCGTCAAAATAGCTCAGCAAGTTCTTGCATGCCTCCATGTGGTGGTAGCAGAGAAGCAGGAGGGCAACTGAGCAACTTGCGGTACAGTTGAGGTGAGATACCATCAAATAACACCTGCTTGCAATTGATTATTTAGAAATTGCCGGAGTAAAACAGTGGTAAAATCTTTGGTCATGTGTCCAGTTTTTCAACTTCTCTACTATAAAATGGGTCCCTTATTTTGAGGCAATGTTATGTGTGAACTCATACTAGTAAACCAAGCATTCTGTAAGCTTCCCATATTGATGTTGTTAGAGTCACTAGAAGCCGGGAAGGAAAAGTCGTATCCAGAACAGGTGTCAACTCCATTAAGGATGAATTGCTGTCCCTTCTGGGGCTAATGTATTTCAATAATACTTTATTCCTAGTGTCAACATAAGAACTTGTTGCAGACCTCAGGATTCTCTTGATTATTTTAACACACAGTAACTAAGTAATTGAAGGAGTTTCCAGGCCTCATCAATGCCAGGGGCAGTTTCACATTAGAGACTGACCAGTGTGGCATTTTCACGTTCTTTAACACTGAATGCACTCATCATAGAGCAACTTGACAGTTGCACAATTTTATTCTATAAAAGATGGTTGCTGTTTGTTTATTTTTGTGACTACATTGCCATGGCCTCACCAGAGACATTGAGGGGAAAAATTATTTAATTAACTACAGCTGCCAAAGTTGAGTCACCTGCAATCTCTATATATATTAGAGAAAAACATGCCCCTTTACTAGATAAAAGTTTATGGAATTCACTCAACATTTATCCAATAACATTTTAGTAGGTGTTCACTGTATGCCAGTAGATACAAGCTTGTATGTGGGAATATAGCAGTGAATCAGAGAGATATGACCTCTGCTCTCTGGCAGCAGATAATCTGCTTATGAAGAAGGGAGGTTCATATATGTGATTAAGTGACGGTTTGCAGTGTGGATGGTTTTGTTTCTTTAATGGATGTAGTGTGTGTATAATAATTTAGGGTGTATGTGAAGACTAGCATTGGCCTTAATGAAGAACTCACTGGGCTGATGGTCTTCCAAACTTTGATTATTGCTATCCAAAACAACATATGTTACTCAAGGATTCTTCAAAAGAGAATACATGTCATTTCCTGTCAGCAGTAAAATATGGTAGAAATAGGAAAGAGGATGTGAAAAGGCTGTAGGATGTCAGACTGCCTGGTCTGGTCTTCTAATTTTCTTAATTTTTTTCTTACAACTTCTTTGTCTTTTTGCTGTACTTTCCTAAGCATTCTTACTTGTCTATTTTATAAAATCAACCTGAAGCGATTTAAGCAATATCTTCTCATATCTGTGCATAAATGAATGACATCATTGTTTTCTTGTCCCCGCCATAGTCTGTTTCTTCCAGTTTGTGTTTGTCCCCTTTTTGATTGCTTACAGCACCATAGGCCACTTTAAAGGCATCTCTTCTCTCAAAGGTCAGTCAAGACTTGGCATTGTGCTCATGGATAAGAGTGGGAGACAAAAAATTGACCGGAATTCCTATATGACTTAAGTTGCTCTCTAAGCTTTTCTGAGTGGGTTGTTTCTGAGGAAACTCTAGGGTCAATATGTTGGAACAGTGAGATTGTTCAGGGTTCTGAGTTCCGAAGTTTTGGCAGCCAACTGAAGGGGGCGCTATGGGGATGTTTTTGCCTTCAGTGTTTGGAATGTCAGTGGTCACTTAATCCTCCTGTTGCAGAAATACATCCTCCAAGATCCACCTGGAGCTCCCAATACAGAGACCCTCTTTTTCCTTTGGGCCAGAGACTAAACCTCCAGACTTCTGTTGGGGATGGTGAACTTCTGTTCAATTCCCCTGAGGTGTGGTATGAGAGAGGGACCCAACTTCTCAAACAGAGTTCACTGTAGTCTCTTTAGTTATTACCCACTTTCACACTGAGTGCTGCTGCCATTGTGCTTCTTGAAATACAAATTGTGTTGGTTCTTTGTTTTCCCTACTGCCAACTTGAATTTCGGCCTTCTTGGGTGTGCTAAGCCAGTTATTCTTGTGAATTAGAGAAAAGTGTTTCTCCAAAATACACAGGTCTCCCTGGGTGAGCATAGAGTGAAGAGCTGGATTTTACATCCCACTGGCCCTCATCCCAGCCTCTGTCATACACAGTGGCCATTGTCAGCACAGGCCCACCTGCTGTTTTTACCTCATCCTTGTGAATTTTTTTTTTTTTTAAACTTTCCTTTGCAAAAGCTTAAATGAGTGTGTGTGTTTTCTGGTGGAAGATAAATTACATATATTTATTTGACCTGCCATCATAACCCAGAAATGGTATTTAGAAATTGTAAAAGTCAGATAAATAGAATATTCTGGAGTCATTATTCAGAGATTTATATTCCACCTCTGTGGCTAAGTAGAATTATCTGGTCAGAACTCTTAAGACAGATCATGTGGCAACTGTGATCAGAATATTGCTGCATAAGCAACCCTGAAGAACATACTATTTGCAAAGCAATTTCAAAACCACATACTTCGCTTGAATCAGATAATATTAAAGCTTAGATGTCAGCTAGGATAAGCTTGATATTTAAAACTAATTAAGGAGTTGTGAAAATTGCACATCAATATATTACTCAGCATGCCCTGCATGTCTCAGTAATTGCAGAGCCTTATTCATCTCACTTAGTGACCTCCCATTCGGCGGTGAAAACAGTTTTTTTTCTTCTCAATGATGGAAGCCAGGAGCTATTTACTCTTAAGCTAAGAGTTACCACACTCCAGCTCTTCTAATGGGTTGGAAATTAGTACAATCACAAGGAACTCTGAACTAACTTTCTCTTTGCCGCAGAGATGTAGGCAGGAATGCATAACATGGATTATCTTTATCAGAATTTAGGAATGTATTTTAGACAGAAGACCTGTATGAGACAATTCTCTCATATACTCTCTCCTTCCCTCCCTCCCTCCCTCCCTCCCTCCTTCTCTCTGTCTCTTTCTAATTTTACTTTATTTTTCAGGTTAGAGAATGCTTCAGTGACCACTTTCTCTGCCTGCAACCAATAAGTGACATTACCTATGCCCACCTCTAGAGTGGCCAGCTCCCTCACACAAACTAAAGCTGATGTCCTCCTATAGTAGCCCATTACATCACGTGCTCACTCTTCTCCTTTAGAAAAACTTGCCCATCTGTGTTCCATGAACTCTATGGGCCCTGTTCTGAGCATAGAAATATCTTCAGCCAAATAAAATTTTCTAAAGTATGATTTATATTTGTTTTATTTTCTCCTTATCACCCATCCATTAAGGTCTGTATTCATTAGCTTGGCTTCTAACGCTCCCAGAATTTGCCTTCAGTATAGCTTTACCACTTATAGTCTATATTTCCACCAAGTTGGATGACTTGCTATTTCTCCAAAAATGTACACTTCCCTGATTTCATAGATTAGCACTTGCCAACCTCTCCATCTGGAATTTCTTCTCCTTGCCCTTCTAAATTTTATCCATCGATTAAGTCCCAGATCAAGAGTCACTTCTTCAGCCAAACTAGTCTTCTGACTTTACAAACTTTGCAACACTAAATTTGATCTTACGTGCAATATTTTTATATAATTCCCCTTACTCAATTTCAGTCACTTTAGACAAATTCTTTTTTTTTAAAAAAAATTCCCTCCAGGCAAATAGTAGATGCTGAATAATTCTTTCCTGAATGAGTGACATGCTGAGTCTCAGATTATTTTTTTTTGGCAGTTAGATTTATACTAGATTCTGTTTGGTTAGAGAGAAGACATTTGTTTTATAAGAGAAATTTTGTTGCTTTTGTAACTTAAAGGTTTAAGTGGGCATGTACATTGCTTCTTCATGATGAATGTGAGATAAATTGTGAATTGGTTGAATTTCCTTTGTGCCTGATTGTCAGGCAAATTCTTGTAAATATTCCACAAGTGTTTGAAAACAATGTGTACTATTTCTCTTTGCTGGAAACAAGTTTATTTAAGAAATATCTTATTGAAGAACTACTATATGCCAGGCACTGTTTCAGGCACTGGGTAGTATAGTGTCATACATGTACTCATGGAACCTTTTTTCTAGTTTAGGGATAGGCAAACAAATAAATAAACATATAATATTAATGTCACATCGTGTTAAATGCTAAAGGCATTTAGCATAAAGAAGTGTTAAGGAAAGTGGTCAGTTAAGTCTTCTCTGAAGAGATTTTTGAGAATAAATCTAAGTACAATGAAAGAGCAGGCTATGTTATGATGTGGATGAGTATCATTCCAGGCAGAGAGGACAACCACGACAATCGCCCTGAGGGTGAGATTGAGCTTGGAATGTATGGCTAGAAATGATTAATCAAGAGGGAAATTGGGAGGAGTCAGAGATAAAGGTGCAAGGTGTGGAAAAGAACCTGGACTTGACTTTGAATGAGATGCAAGCCACCGAATGCTTTGAGCAGGTACGTGGTATGATTTAATCATAGGGGCTAGGCTAGGCACTGGGAGATCAGTTGTAAGTTGATTTCAATCCTTTAGATGAAATACGATGAGGTCCTGGGTTAGGGAAAGTGCACTGGATGTGGTCAGAAGTGTTCAGATTCAGGAGACATTTAGAAGTTGTAGACAAGCAGGCTTATTCTGATTATTGAATATGCATACATCGTAAATAGGGGACTGAAGCATGACTCAGAGGTTTGGGGCCTAAATATCTTAGGAAATTTTGGCAACCACTTAATGAGCTAGAGGAAACTTGGGAAAGAGCCAGTTGCTGATGAAAAACCGGCTGCCAAATCTTTCTATTTTAATGACTGGTTTTAAATTTTTTTATTTGTCTTTGATATACTAACTTTAACAATGATGGGCATAGGTACAGATCTGCTTTTATTTACCCTGCTCAGATTATCCTGTTTATTCTATAATACCTTTTGTGTTTTTTTGCAATCTTGGAACATTTTTTTTGAAAGACAGCCATTCTTGCTCTTTTCTCTTTCTAAAATTCCTGCTGCATATATGGATCTTAACTTCCTATTCTCCATGCTCTTAAACATCTTGAATCTTTGAACAGATTTTTATGATTTTAAGTACTTTATTTTTCAATTTATACATTTCTTTAGCTGGCTCTAATCAGTTACTTTTTGAAAGTTCAACTTGGTTTTTGTAAATCTGCTTATTCCTTTTTCCCCTTATTGTATCCTTTTATTCATTATGGTTTGCATTTTCTCTTTTACTCTCTAATTCATTTAAAATACTATTTATAGTTCTCTTTGAGCTTCTTCTGTGCTCTCCAGTTCTTTCAGTTCTCCCACACTTCCATCTTGCCCTTAGTATGATCTCCTCCTCCTCCTCCCTCTCCCCCTCCTCCTCCTCTTCTTCCTCCTTCTGCTTTTGCGATTGTGAACTCCCCCTGTGTAGGGGATATTTTTCCTACCTCTGTTCCATGTGCCTTAGGCCATGAAATTGTATCTATACAACATTTTTTGCCAGGACAAAAGGGGCATAGGGGCTCACTAGACCAGAACTGGTTTTTATACTAATTTCTCAATTTAGGTTTTATACACCATCCATATAAGCAATTCTACCCATGTATATGATAAAAGCTTGGGGGTCTTGACTTACCTTAAATGACTTTATCCCTTAAACTACAGCCTTGAGTAAAAGAAAAACTTTTCATTGTTTTTTGGGGCCAGTGGGTAGAGTTTTCCGGGAAGAGGCAGTAAGTTTTCTAGCACCCAGTATCACAAGTTTCATTTCACCTTCAATGGAATTAAAATCCTAGCCCCAGCCTCTATAACCTGTGTCTTTTCAATTGAATACATTGAAGGGACAATGCACTGCCAGATTCAACCCACCTCTCTCAGTTGAATTCCCAACATATTCCTGGTACACGGGCATATATTTTCTTTTTTTTCCAGTTCAGATATTAATTTAATTTTATTGTTGCACCTTGTCCAGCATTTCTAGTATTTTTAGCAAGAGGGGATTCATTTCCTGTCAACTTAGAACACTATGTTGCCCAAAGTCAGAAAAAACTGTGATTTCCACATAGCAGAGTATTCAGGAGGACTCTTCCACACCCTGAAACCCTGGAAAATATACGTTAATCCGCAGGTCCTTAGACCAATGTCAGATTGCCTTTGTTGGATGGTCTAGCCTTAGGTATGCTAATGTTCCCTTGAGAACGAACGGCAAACCAAATGAACACTTCTTGACATCGAAAGTCTATGGAAGAACTGAAGACAAGGGAAGAGATATCCCTCATCTTGCTGTTAATAGCTGCATCCAACACAGCACCAGGAACAAAGGATTTTTCTAAATCTACGGGTGGTTCTTAAAAGTAGAAATCATTTATAATTCAAGAAAGAGTAGGTTGTCTTTTTATAACCTTCACTTACTTGTTCTTCGTAAGATTGCTAAAATTCTTGAAACAGGTTTTCTTTCCTTAGTTTTATATGAATATCAAATAGTAAATAATATTTGAAGTTGTATAAATTAGTTTGCAGTTCTATCCCCATTCCCATCCAAAATCCCACTCAAGAAATATTATTTAAATGATTAAATCAATTTCATTCTTAAGTATCCCTTCTATACAATCGTATGGGACCATTTTAGTAAAAAAAAAAAAAAAAAAAACTTCAAAAGTCAACCATTCCTGGTCTCTTGAGTTCATAAATATTCCTCCCCGGTTGAGTAGAAGGGAAGGGAAATACATTTCTCAGCCCTCACTATGAGTTGGGCACTTTACAAACATTATTTTATTTAATCCCCACAACCACTAATGCAGGTAGTTACCATTACTCTCTTTTGGTGGAAATGAGGAAATGAAATTCATAGAGATTAAATAGCCTTCCCAATGTCTAAGAATTATTTAGCAGTTGAGCAGAGTTAGGACTTAAGCCCCAATACTAATACCTTGGCCTTATGAAGTATATAAAACAAGAGAAATCCAAAACACATATATAAAATCTGACTAGTGATTTCAGGTCATTGCTAGGAAAAAAGATGGATGAATAGAACCAGAATTAAACATCTTAACTACAGCTTGCTTCATTTCTCTTAATTTTCATCTTCTAATAAATGGTAGTACGTTTTGAAAATCCTTTTCATTTCCATGAACTGCTTCAGAAGTATCAAATCCATAAAACCTTTTTTTTTCTTTTAGGTATTCTAATCCTAAAATCCAAGCAGACAGTCTTCTTGTACATGTACTTTCTTTTGCTCATATTGCAAAGCAAGAGATTTATAGGGCTAATCATAGGTGACTATTTGAGCTACATAAATATTTTAATTGGTTTAATATTTGCCTTAATATCCTGAGATACAATAGTAATAAAATAATACCTTTCAATATCATAATTACTACTGTTTACTTTGCGATATCATACACAACACATTTTCTAGGCACTCTACACAGGTCGTCTCAACACCAGGGATTTATTGCAGCGGTCCCCAATCTTTCTGGCACCAGGGACTGGTTTCACGGAAGACAAGTTTTCCCCAGACAGGGGGTGGGTGTGGTTCAGGGGGTAATGTGAGCTATGGGGAGTGGCAGATGAAGCTTCACTCACTTGCCTCCTGCTGTGCGGCCCGGTGCCTAACAGGCTGCGGCCCTGGGGTTGGGGACCCCTGATTTATTGGACAGTCCTCACTTTTCAGCCAAAGCTCTGCAGTTAGATAATTTTCCAAAGTTAGCCGGATGATTAGTGGAGACTGCAATAACCTGATCTGACTCCAAAGCCTAAGTTAGTGCTCCTATAGTACATCGTATAAAAGACTCTTGGTGAGAACACTTCTATTTGAATATCGTTCAGTCTCTGAACTCAAAGTGTTTATTCTGCTCCTATAGGTTTTCGTGAACCTGAATAAAATATAGATGCAATCCCAATTAATATTTAATACAAATGCACAGGGAAGAGTGGGTGGTTACTGCCGTCTCCCTGTGTGTTGCCAGTGTGATCTAACTACTTTGCCTTTTGTGGAGGAGAAAGTGTTCCTCTGTTACTGGAAGCCATTACTGGAGTATACACTATGCATCATATAAAATAGTAAAGCCATTCTTTTTTAAAAATAGTGCGCTTTATTTTATATTTTGTTATGTGTGAGGTATCCAGCGTTATAATTTGACATCTGTACATACTGCAGATCAATTACCACAAGTCTAGTTACCACCTGTTACCATATGTTTGATGGCCTTCTCCCATTCCCCCCCCCAAATACCTTCCTGTATAGTAACCACTAATCTATTTTCTGTATTTAGAGTTTGTTTTTATTTTATTTTGTTCGTTCTTTTTTTTTTTTTAATCTTCCGTAATACAGAATTATGTTTACAGAGTAAAATAATACAGAATTTATCTTTCTCTGTCTGGCTTATCTCACTTACCATAATACCCTCAAGGCTAAAACCGTCCCTGTAAGGGGCAACACTTGACAGTGCTTGTTCAATGTTATTAATTTTTCCAATACCTTTGTTTCATTGAGTTAATATTTGCCAACCAACATCTCAGAGCTACACACAATGAGACTCTGAAAGTTGAACATTCAAGCAAGTTTGGTAAAACCAATAATTCTTTTCAGCTCGTCTAACTTTCCTTGCTCTTAAATTTTGTTTTGTACCTTTTCCTTTCACCACTATGTAGGTATTAGATTAAAATAATTGGATCAGAAGTTTCTGTGCATATCTTTCTCTAATTGTATATGTAATTTGCAATGTCCAAAAACAAAATATTCCATACGGTTTTGTTTCTTTATAACACTTTAACCATTTTAAATTTCTTTCATTAGCTACAACTAGAACTTTTATTCAGGGGTATAATCTGGACAAAGTTTAACTTAGTGGGGTATTTTCCTAAATTCAATGGAAGTCACATATTTGAATACTAATAAAAGGGTAAATAAAAGGAGGATAGCGATACCTGTTTTTCTACAGTTAAAGGTAATACAACTAAGCCATACAAAAACTTTTTTTTTCTGTTCGTGGCACTAAAACAGTAAAACTTAAAAGTATCACGTATTTCTCTTCTCTCCAGGACTATGGAGATTTTCTTCCCCAGTAATACATTGTTTTCCTTCCTTTTATTGATACCTTTAATCTTCTATACACCCTAAACCCTACCTGACACTTTTTCTTCTTTCTAATCTTGCTTTTTTTGCACGTGGTCTTTGGACTTCATTAGCATTCTAAGTGCATGGGTATGTGCAAGATAGTCTGGGTCGGCTACCTGCAATAGCTCACAAACTCTAGATATTTAAATACTATTAGTCTTTCTGGACAAAGCTGGTTGAAATATGGTACTGTGTCCAAGGAACTCCTGTGTTTTTGTTATCTCCTTGGTGACAGAGGTCTGGTCTTTATGTCTCTCAAGAGCTTTTATTGATAACTATTTTATTGAAAAAATATTTTATTTTATTCTGCAGACAGTAAGTACTCAACAAATACTCAACTTAGTAACCTAAAAGTCTCAGAAATACCTCGTTAGTTTTTGAGGAAAGTGAAACCACATGTCTTGATTTAAATTGCTATGGAAGCAATCAATAGAATCTGGCTCCCCAGCAAGAAATTAGATGTGTTAAAGCACTTCTGTAACTGACTTCCTTGTCAATTGGAGAAAAAGCTGACAAGGATGTGTCTCTATTAATGCTAACAAATTTAGTTACTTTTATACTACTTCCAAAGCACAAAGCAAGTAGGGATTCTTTATGTAAAGCTTATTATGTATTTTGTCAGTTTCTAGATTTATTTATTTAAGAAAACAGCAGGGTTTTTTTTGACAAAGTAAGTTTTTTTTTTTTTTAATTCATTGTGTTCAGAACTATTCTTGATCCAGACTTATTATGAAGTGTAAGAAATGAGACATTTTGATACATGGCATCATTTCTAACATGGTCACTGAGATTTTACAGGAGACCGTGTGCTTTCCCGTTGTTATTTTTTAAAATTTTATTTTAAAGTAAGATATTCTAAAGATTTTTGGTGAAGACTCGTCTTTGTAAAATCAGCACATAGCTGATGAGATTAGTTAACAATGAACAGAAGTCATTTAAGAATCAGTCCATCTAAGAAAGAAGACAAGGGAGTTTTTTTTTTTTATCAGTATTTTTGTTTCTAAGACATATGCTATCAGAGGGACTGTGCTTTGTAGAGCAAACTTGAATATTGTGGTGATTGAATTTAGAAATCTCTTCAATATTAATGAATAATTTGCTATTCTATTTAATACAAGTTCTCTTGTGGGTTTCATTAGAGCTGGTCAATCCCCAAGAGACTGATAAACCCAAAGTATATGGACAAATTCCTACTTCTTATATTGCAAAGCTGGGAATTATAACTTGGTTACTCCACCAAGAAAACACAGCCTGTAAGGACCACCTGTGTAAGGTGACAAGCTTGCTGTTGCAAATGACATCTCTGTTTCCTCTCTCCAACTATGCAAACACCAGATAACAAGTAAGTTAAATCATCCCAAATAATTTCTCCAAACCACATATGAGGAAAAGTAATTACAAATGGAAGAAGAATCAGTCCATCAATTATTCAGAACTCTCTTTTAATTCCTTTTATTGGTAGCTCTCAGCTGTTTGCTGTACTTCTGTTAAGAACTAGAAAAATTCATTAATATGAGACCTAGGTCTTGATTATGGTAGCTACTATGTGACATTTTCAGGAGAATGTGGATCCTTGAGAAGAGGTTATGGTTGAAAAAAAAGAACCCACAAAACTTGTGTTTTTAGAAATGATAAGTATTAAAACCTGTAATAAATTGTCATTCAAACAAGAAAATAATTAAACTTGATAGCAAGATGCAAGTAGGACCCTAATAAATTTGCTCAAACATCATAATAATGATTCTTAAACTTAAGTGTGGATCAGTGTCATCTGAAGAGTTTGTCAAAACAGATATTGGTGGGCCTCATCCCCAGAACTTCAGAAGGTTAGGATAGGACCTGAGAATTTGCATTTCTATAGGATCCTGGAACCACACTTTGAGAACAACTATATTGGAACAGTGTGATATTAGTGTGTTTTTATCCTAAGATTATTTATTATGCTATTGAAAGAGGGATTTACTTTAGCATCTCTATAATAAACACTTTTGAATAGAATCCAAGTGGAAATCCCTCTTATGAGTTTCTGTAGTGAACAGCATTGTATCTTTAAAAATCTTAACCTAAGTTTATTCTTTAGTTATAACATATGTTACATATTATAAATAACGTGACTAATTTATTGGGAGAAGAGATTTTTGGCAAAATCAGTAATCTGGAATAAATCAAGAGGTGCACAACAAATGAAGATTCATCAGTCTGTGAGGAATGTGGAAAATAGGCAACCATAATAATTCCCGTTGTCTGATTTATAAGTCTAACCTGAAGGGAAGGAGCAGTGCTGAGTTCCATTCTGGTGAATGGCACGAAGTGTAAGAGAGTAGAGCAAAAGTTCAGAAAAGTTAAGAGAAAATTGGAAAGAGGGAGATTAAAAACAGAGAACCAGTGATAGCAAAAAGAAATCTGGTTAGAAGAGGGAGGTAAGAAAAACGTAGCATTGGGCTACAGAATTGAATAAATAGTTCAATACACCTTGCCAGCCCTTGAGAGAAGTACCAAGTCAACACCAAAAGCACAGAGAAAATGAAATGCTGCTACGTCCTGTGGATCATTTAGTGAAAAGGCAAGCTAATATTCCCTAAAATATTTGATTATAGCACACTAATTGTTGACCTTGACAGATAAAGAAAATTTGAAATGTTTGGCATAAACTGTTCACAAGATAGTGAAATATGTAGCATACTTTAGATTTTTCTATATATTCTATTTCAATAAAAATTATTTTAAACTCCCAAGTGTCGTGTTAAATTGCACGTGTATAAGTAGTTAAATGTTGACATGTATGCTAGACAAATAACTTCTAACCCACAAACATAGAGTAGGGTTATGAAATTTGCCAAAGTCATGGAGCTAGGAGTAGTAAAGATAAAAATAATGCAGATGGAATAATAACTAACATTTGTACACAACTTGGTACCAGTCATTATTTTAAGTACTTTACATATATTTTATTAATCGTCATTATATATTTTTTCAATTAACAATTATAATTAATCTTCAGAGTAGATAATGTTATTATCCCTATTTTATAGATGAGGACTCTGAGATACAAAGATTAATAGCCCAATGTCACACAGCTACTAAGTGGCAGAATGATGATAAAAGTCAACATCATCTGCTCCAGGGATCATGATCTCAAAAACTATGGTTTACTGTCTCTCTCAGTAGTGGAACTGAGATTTCAGAGTCTGTCTATACTTTTTTCCGCTCTCTGGGATCTTAACTTATGTGGATCACAGAGATCAAACAACACACACATCATAGAAAAATAACGGTAAATAAATGTCAGTGTGTGTGACAACTGATTGTTAGGCAAAAACTGCCTGGAATGTTGTGTTGAGAAAGATCATGAGGCTATGTTTGGAGTAGTAAAAAATAGTACTATGTCAGTTAATGACATCTGCCAGAGATATGGGAGAGAAAAAGGGTCAGAGGAGTGTCATGAATTGCCATTCCTATAGTAGAATAGAACAAAAGTTGGAAACTGTATAGGTCATGGTGAATGAAATGAGAAACTTTTTTTTTTTAATTGAAAAGCTTTCCCAAATGAAAATTGTTTTATTGAGTTCCATGGTAGCAAGGCAGTGGTGGTGGAGGATTTTATTTTCTTACATAACAGGTAGTCTACTTTACTGAATAGAAGAGTAGGCTTTGCAAATTTGTTGTACTTCAGTGAATAAAATGTTAATTTCTACATGCTTTTGAGAAGTGGTCACATGGAGATAGCTGTCTAATCTTCCAACCTGAAATGAGATTCCAGGTCCTACTGTTAAATTGAGCAGAGCATTTATGGCCTGTGCACAATGGGCTAGTGCTTACTTACCACTAAATCAGAACATTATCATTTTACAGATGAATTAAGTGAAGTGAAGAGAGGTTAATTAATTTGCCTATGCTAATTACTTGATTTGCTAATGATTCAGATGTTATTATGGATCCTATATATGTATGTATCAAGATATTTTTATAGATATATGCATATATAGCGGTCACTGTTCCATAGCAGTTCTGAAATACATACGGACACTTGTTGTCAGGCCCTTTATTAGCGCCCAGTACTCCTACTTGGTAATGATTCTTTGATGCTCTTACCTGTGCTCGTTCTTACCTATGCTCTCAAAGCTCCATCCTCTGAGTCATTCTTCCTTTTCCATAAGAACTGGTACATGTTTGCACTTAACTAGGGTAGCTCTTTCTTACCCTGTAAGGTTGGGCTCTCCAAGATGTGTTTTAATTTTGAACTGTCTGTGTCCTTTTTAGTCCATGCCCACAGTGTTTCTAGTGATGTCATTTTTTGTAAACATTGTGGGTTTCCTATGAATCCCATTGAGGTTAAATCCATAAGACAAAGGCATTCTTTGAAAGAAGCCTCTCTACCTTAGGCTGAGAATCAAGGTATCGTGGGACAGCATCCTTAAGATTTTTAGAAGCTGTTCTGAGTAGTTGAGAAGGTCTGTAAGGCGCCTTAAGTATTTCTGTTTTCTCAACAGAGAGTCTCACAGTCACACGTTAGATACGAACTTTATCCTGAAGCCAAGTTTTACTGGTAGTGCTCTTGCTTTGATCCTTGCTCTGAGGCCATTTCTTTGAGTCTTTTGCTGTCTGGAGAGGAACAGTTTTTTATTAGCCCAGGAAGTACTGAATACTTCATATTTTCTCTACATTCTTTTTGAAAATTGGACAGTTGTGACTCTGACTTCCCTAAAACTGGATCCAGATTCAAAGGTGAAGTAACTTATGGTTAAGGCTGATCAGGTGCTGGCACCATTGGGCTATAGGAAAGTAGAAGAAGGAAGAAACCTGGTGCCTGTTTTATTAAAAAAATTTAAGTAAATAAAAGAGGAGAAGCTTTACTTACTCCAGCTCTTGAAACATGAAATTTGTGAAAGAGCCTTTGCACTTAGTAGAACATCTAGGGTTTAGAGATAGAAAGTTGAAAAGATAGCATTAGAATTACAAGGAAAAATATTTTTTACTTACTTCCCTGAAACACTGGGACTAAAAAATAATGATTATGAAGTGCTTTGAA
The DNA here is from genome assembly GCF_009873245.2 of Balaenoptera musculus. Lineage (NCBI taxonomy): Eukaryota > Metazoa > Chordata > Mammalia > Artiodactyla > Balaenopteridae > Balaenoptera > Balaenoptera musculus. Next base: position 74,013,301 of record NC_045793.1, on the reverse strand, counting down.
GATGTAACTGAATTGTATAACATCAGCCGTGGTGCTAACCTCTAGTAGGATTCACAACAAATCAATTAGTCCTTGATCATCCTGGCAGCACTGCCAAGTATCGTTAGTGTTGGAAGCCATAAACAGCCACCGAGGACCTACCCATGATTACTTCCAGGAAGTCTTATTTTTCAGTCTGTGGAATGGAGCTGGCCCTGACTGCACGTTATAACAAAGTAATTATTCATCAAAACTTGTCCTGCTGCAAGCAATTTATTCCTCTCACCACAGATGTCCCCCATCCTGACCCAAAGCAGCATGAATGTAGGCTAAAAATAGTAGCTACACAATGCAGCAGCCGGCCATGGTGAGACTTCATTTAAGTGGTTCTTATGACCTTGGTTTCAGAGCACTTTCCTTACATGAATTAACCCTTAAAGAAGTCCTGGAAGGTGAATACTATGTTATCCCCTCTTGTGCTTTAGTCCTCGGAGTTATAAATCACATTTCTTTTTGTAAATAAACTCTGCTTTGCCTAATTGACAATTCTTCCTTTCTCTATGTTTTCTGCATTTACCATTTCTTGTTTTCTCCTTTTTCCATAGCTGGAATTGGAAAATGGGAGTGTCCGTTCTACAACTGTCACTCCACTCTCTCATCACACCACATACTCAAAAGAACATATTCATTAACACCTATTATGTGCAAGTATGTGCTAGGCACTGTGGAGGATAAACATAACCCTTATTCTCTTATCACATCAGCCTCAGGAAAATCAAATCATTAAAGTAACAACCAGAGAAGCATTTGATTCCAATCTTCAGTTTTGCTAATGCCATTTTAATGTCCCTGATCTCCTCACCCTGTTTAGTTTAACTGTCTTCTAATGTGAAGGTCTAGTGAAAGAATCCTGATTTAAGGATGCCATCAACGTCATCCAAGTAAATTCTGTTAACAACAGTCTTCTACCATCTTTTGCTGACAAATCTTTGTCCTGTTGATTCAGGGAGCTGACTCAAAATCCCCTTCACAATTACTCTGAGGTGCCTGGATTCCCTCATGCTAATACAACTGCTGGACATCCCAGAGTTTCTAAGATGCTTAGACTGGTTAAGCTCAACTCTAAACCCTCGAAAAGGAGGATGATGGACAAATGTGGTCTCTGCTCTCAAGGAATTTGTAATCTTACCATGTATGCTGAATGTGGTTATGAATAACAGCATCTCATGTAATTCGTTTGATTTTTAGAGGTTTAAGACTAGACACTTTATTTATATTGTCATTCAGTCTCCTTGATGAGTGTATATGACAGTAATTTATTTTTTTCCCCAGCTTTATTGACATATAATTGACATGCAACATCATGTAAGTTTAAGGTATACAATGTGATGATTTGATACACACATATATTGAGAAATGATTGCCACAATAAGATTACTTAACACATTCTTCACATATTATCCACTTTGTTGTTGTTGTTACAGTGAGAACATGTACATCTCATGTAATTCTATTGCCAGATTTTTGGTGGGTTGATGGACACAGTAAGATGGCCCCTAAGTTCCAGTCAAGACCAATAATGGAACATGATCTCTACCTTGTGGTTCTTGCTTAGGCAACTTTTCTTAATATTAATAGTTAACACTTTTGAACACTTACTATGTAGCAGGGACTGTCTTATGTATGGTTAGTCATTTTATACCCACAACAACCATATTTTTATCATCTCCTTTTGAAAGATACCCTTGGTGAGCGTGGGTAGTCCCGGGAATCAGGAGAGGCTTCTGGGCTTCCAGTAATGCTCTGTGTTTTGATCTGGATGTTAATGGTACACATATATTCATTTTTCTGAAATTAATTTAGCTGACAGAAATGACATGTATACTTCTCAGCATTCATATTCACACAGGAAAAAAAGTAGCAGAGTCAGGATTCAAGCCCAGATATGTTAATTTGACAACACACATTTTAACTATAATAGTAAACAACCACAGTTGGTATTGCATTTCTAGAACTACCATGTATATTCATTGAAATATTAGTGCTTTAGAATGCCGTTTGAAAAAGGAGGTTCTGTGACTATGTTTGAGAAACATCGCATATCCCCTATATGGGATTCATGGCACATTTTTACATGGTAAAAGCTTATATATAAATACTGCATGGAGGAAAACAGTTTAACTTTGTATAACACAACTTTCCTAATCATTTTTGCCTACAAAACACCTTTCACTACATAGTACTTTAATATACTGCTAAAAAAGAATTTTGAAAAATCCACCTTGGGAATTAATGTCTTGCGATAAGGAATATAAAAAAAAAAAGTCTCTGAAAGATTCAGTGATAAAATGAGAAAGATTTTTACAGATCAGGAATTTGAGAGAAGTTTCCGTGTTATGTTTCAGTACAGCATGATTTAAATATTAGCTGACTGGGCTTTTTATTTCTCTCTGCCTCTGTTCCCATCTGTAATTCATCTTGTCTTTTTGAAAGGTATGTTTCATGTTGGTCCTGTCTACACGGAGAAGGCAAAACTTTATATACTTATTTTAATGTAAAATGTTTAAAGAAGAAAAACATACATTTAGAAAAGTATACATATCATATGCGTCAGCTAAATTAATTTCAGAAAGTGAACACATGTGTGCCATCAGCATCCAGATCAAAACAGAGCATTACTGGAAACCCAGAAACCTCTCCTGCTTCCATTAACACCCACGCTCACCAAGGGTAACCATTACGTGGACTTCTCCTGCACGGGTTTGATAGTTTTTGTTTGTTTTTTTGTTTACAGCTTCATTGAGGTATAATTGATATCTACTAAACTGCATATATTTAAAGTGTATTTTTATGAATTTTAACATGTGTCACACACAATCAAGATAATGAATATATCTACCATCCTCCCAATTTTCCTTCTGACCTTTGTAATTTTCCATCCTCAAGCAACCACTGATGTGCTTTCTGTCACTCTAGATTACTTTGCATATTCTAGAATTTTATATAAATGGAATCATACATATGTACCCTATTTTTGAGGGGGTTTATTTCACTATGCATAACTATTTTGAGATTCTTTCATTTTGTTTTGTGCATTAGTTTGTTCCTTTTTATTGCTTAGTAGTAGTTCATTGTATGGATATATCACAATTTGCTTACCTATTCACCTGTTGATGACCGTTTAGATTGTTTGGGGGTATTACAGATAAGGCTTCTCTGAATGCTTGTGTACAAGTTTTTGTGCATAGGTTTTCATATCCTGCTGTGAATACTTAGGAGTAATATGGCTGGGTCATACGGTGGGTGTTTGTTTAAATTTTTCAGAAACTGCCAAACTGTTTTCAAAAGTGAGTGGACCAGTATGCATTCCCACCAGTAGTATATAGAATTCCAGATGTTCCATATCCTAACCAACACTTGATATGGTTAGTGACATTGTATTGAGGTTTTAATTTGCATTTTCTTAACAGCATCCTTTCATGTGCTTATTTGTCATCTGTACATCTTCTTTGGTGAACTATCTGTTCAAATATTCTTCCCTTTTTAAATTGGGTTGTTCATTTTCTTATTATTGATACATGAAAGTTCATTCTCTATCTTGGATACAAGCTCTTAGTTGGAAATCCGTTTTGGAGAAGTTTTCTTCCAATCTATGGCTTGCCCTTTCATTCCTGTAACAGTATCTTTTGAAGAGCAAGTGTTTTTAATTTCTAGTAAAAACTAGATTTAGGGTCTATGATAAAATTTTGATTGTTTTTTGTTTATGGTGAGATAGAGTCAAGTTTTTTTGTTTGTTTTGTTTTATTGGTATGAAGTTATCCAACTGCACTACCAGACTTTTCTCCCATTAAATTGCCTTGGTCTCTTTGTCAAAAGGCAAATGACCATATGTGGTGTTGGTTTATTTCTGGACTTTCTATTCTGTTCCATTATCTATTTGTCTATCTTTACACTAAAAAAACAATATCTTAATTACTCTAGCTTTACAATAATATTTGAAACCAGGTACTGTGCTTCCTTGAGAGTGAAGTTCAACATTCAAGGCCACACAGGAAAACAAGTAGCAGAGGCAGGATTCAAACCCAGGTGGTCTAATTTGTCAGTACACATATTAACTGTATTCTTTTACAAAGCTGTTTTAACTGTTTGAGGTCCTGTGCATTTTCTTTAAAATTTTAACACCAGCTTGTTAATTTCTTTAAAATAAATGCTGTCTGGGATTGTACTGAATCTGTAGATCAATTTGGGGGAGAATATACATCTTAAGAATATTACTCTTCTGATCCGCATACTCAGTATGTTTCTCCATTTGTTGAAATCTTTAATTTATTGCAGCAAATTTTTGTAGTTTTCAGTGTTTAGGTCTTATACATCTTTTATAAAATGTATTCCTAAGTGTTTTATATTTTGATGCTACTGTAAATGATATTTTTAAATTCGAGTTCTTATTATTCATTGCTAGTATAACATAAATTAGTGTTGCCTGCTTGACAAGGCATATTATTTTCTGAAACATTAGAGAACTCATTACCAGTATTTGGGCTGTCATTTGTAATATATTTTGCAAGGGAAAATTACAAAAAACCTCATTGTCTTTGAGACAATCTGTGAATCATTGTTATATTCACTCATTCATATTTTACCCTTTTATTTATTCCCATTGAAGTTTATGAAGGAAAAGTTTTAAATATTCTTAAATGTTTTAAGGAAACTTAAGCTCAGAGGTGAAGAGAATTTCTGTGAAAAGAAAGACAGCTTCAAGAAAAAGACCATTCCTTGGCTTTGGACCTAAGCTTGCTATTGACCACACACAGATGGCTCAAACCGTACTATTTATACCATGAGTTATCCCATTACATGAGTCTACTAATTGATCGAAAATCTTTCCAGTTGGCCTTGTAAATATCTTAGTAAAGTTTTAACATTTTCACCTATTCTAGAAAGTCCTACTATAAATATTTTGGCAATATTAAATACTTTCTCAGATCTCCTTCCGCCAACACACACACACACACACACACACACACACACACACACAACAGGCTGCTATGGACTAAATTGTGTCCATATTCAAATACTGAAGCTGTAAGCCCCAGTGTGACTGTATGTGAAGAAGTGGTCTTTTGGAGGTTAATTAAGGTTAAATGAGGTCATAAGGGTGGGGCCCTAATCCAATAGGACCGATGGTCTTATAGGAAAAAGAAGAGAGAGATCTCTTACTCTCTCTCTCCAAGTACATACACTGAGGAAAGTCCCTGTGTGTACACAGATAGAAGGTGGCTATCTACAAGCCAAGAGGAGAGCTCTCACCAAAATAGATCACTCTGGCATCCTGTTCTTGTACTTCCAGCCTCCCGAACTGTGAAAAAATAAATTTCTGTTTTTTAAGCCACCCAGTCTGTGGTATTTTGTCATGGCAGCTCCAGTAGACAAATATACAAGCCAAATCTAATCACATTTCCTATAGCTTTCCTTGTTATATGATTGTTTAATCTGCTGCATGCAGTGAATGTGCTGATTACTCTGGCAGATTTAGGATTCATTTACAGGTAGCCCATTCTGATGATCCTGGTGTTTTCTCATTGATTTACTGCTGAGTGATTGTTATTATTACCACAGGACCATCAAACTGCAATTCATTCAGCAGTTTATTAAATGACATCTCTTCCCAGAGTGTGCAAATATGCAACCCTTCTTAAAACAAGACATTAGAAAAGTAAACTTTTATAATAGTTTTAGATTTGTAGAAAAGTTACCAAGATAATAGTGTTTTCAGGTGCTCAGTACTCAGTTTCCACTGTTAAGATCTTACATTAGTATGATAGATTTGTCACACCTAGTAAACCAACATTGATACATTATTATTACCTAAAGTCCATACTTCATCCTGATTTCTTTAATTTTTACCTAACGTTCTTTTCCTGTCCCAGGATCCTATCCAGGGTAACAGAATGTGACATTCAGTTGTCATGTCTCCTTAGGTTCCTCTTCTTGGCTGTGACAGTTCCTCAGACCCGCCTTGCTTGTGATGAACTTGACTGTTTGGAGGAGTGTTAGAAATGTATTTTGTAGAATGTGCCTTAATTGGGATTGTTTGATGTTTTTCTCATGATGAGATTAAGATTATGGGTTTGAGGGAGGAAAGCCTCAGAGGTAAAGTACCATTCTCATTCCATCATATCAAAGGGGAATGTTATCAGCACCTATCGCCTGGATGAGGTTGTGTTTGTCAGGTTTCTCCACTGTGAAGTTACTCTTTTTTCCTCTGTTTCAGACTGCACATGGAAGTCACTAAGACAACCTTCACTTACGGCTGTGGAGTTATGTTCCACCTCTTTGAGGGGGCAATATGTACATAAATTATTTGGAATTCTTCTATATGAGAAATTTGCCTATTTCCCTCTTTTACTTATTTACTCAATCATTTATTTATATCAGTATGGACTCTTGTATTTTTACTTTCTACATTGGGTTATAATTCAATGCCAGTCAACTGTTTCTTTCTTGTTTTACTGAGGTACAGTTGATGTACAATATTATATAAGTTTCAGGTGTACATCATAGTGATTCACAATTTTTAAAGGTTGTACTCCTTTTATGGTTATTATAACATACTGGCTATAGTCCCTGTGTTGTAGCTTATTTATTTTATACATAGTAGTTAGTACCTGTTAATCTCATAACCCTATCTTGCCCTCCCCCTTTCCCTCTCCCCAAGGGTAACCACTAGTTTGTTTTCTATGTCTGTAATTCTGTTTCTTTTTTGTTATATTCACTAGTTTGTTTTATATTTTAGGTTCCACATACAAGTGATATCATACAGTATTTGTCTTTCTCTGTTTGACTTCTTTCACTTAGCATAATATCCTCCCAGTCCATCCATGTTGTGGAAAATGGCAAAATTTCATTCGTTTTTATGATTGAGTAGTATTCCATTTTATATGTATATATACACACATACCACATCTTCTTTAACCATGCTACATCTTCTTTATCCATTCATCTGTCGATGGACATATAGGTTACTTCCATATCTTGGCAATTGTAAACAATGCTGCTATGAGCATTGGGGTGCATGTATCTTTTTAAATTAGTATTTTCATTAAAAAAAAATAAAAACCCAGGAGTGGAATTCCTAGGTTGTATTGTAAATAGTTCTATTTTTCGTTTTTTGAGAAACTTTCCACAGTGGCTGCATCAATTTACATTTCCACCAACAGTGTATGAGGGTCCCCTTTTCTCCACGTCCTTGCCCACATTTGTTATTTGTGTTCTTTTTGATGATAGCCTTTCTGACAGGTATGAGGTGATATCGCATTGTGGTTTTCATTTGCATTTCTCTGATTATAAATGACGTTGAGCATCTTTTCATGTGGCTGCTGGCCATCTGAATATATTTTGGATATTAACTCCTTATCGGTTGTATCATTTGCAAATATTTTCTCCCATTTAGTAGGTTATCTTTTCATTTTGTTGATGGTTTCCTTTGCTACGCTTTTAAGTTTAGGTTCTGTTTGTTTATTTTTGCTTTTATTTCCTTTGCTTTAAGAGACAGATCCAAAAAAACGATTGCTATGGTTTATGTCAAAAAATGTTCTGCCTATGATTTCTTCTGGGAATTTTCCGATTTCTGGTCTTATATTTAGGTCTTTAATCCATTTTGAGTTGTTTTTTTTTTTTTTTGTATATGGTGTTAGAGAATGTTCTAATTTCATTCTTTTAGATGTAGCTGTCCACTTTTCTAAGCACCACTTAAACTTATAAAGACCACTGTCTTTCTCCATTTTATGTTCTTGCTTCCTTTGTCATAGATTAATTGACCATATAAGTGTGGGCTGCTTGCTGGGCTCTCTATTCCATTCCATTGATCTATGTATCTGTTTTTGTGCCATATTGTTTTGATTACTGTAGCTTTATAGTATAGTATAAAATCAGGGAGCTTGATACCTCCTATTTTGTCTTTCTTTCTTAAGATTGTTTGGCTATTCATTGTCTTTTGTGTTTTGATACAAATTTTAGTTTTATTCTAGTTCTGTGAAAAATGCCATTGATATTTTGATAGGGATCACATTGAATCTATAGGTTGCCTCAGGTAGTATGGTCATTTAAACAAGATTAATTCTTCCAATCCATAAGCATGGTATATCTTTCATCTGTTCATATCATCTTAAATTCCGTTCATCAGTGTCTTACAGTTTTCCCAGTACAGGTTGTCTACCTCCTTCGATTTATTCTCAGGTATTTTATTCTTTTTGATGAGATTGTGAATGGGATTGTTTCCTTAATTTCTCTTTTTCATAGTTTGTTGTTAGTATACAGAAACAACAGATTTCTGTATGACAATTTTGTATCTTAGAACTTTACTGAATTCATTGATGAGCTCCAATAGTTTAGGTGGCATCTTTAGGATTTTCTATGTATAGTATCATGTCATCTGCAGACAGTAACAGATTTACTCCTTCCTTTCCAATTTGGATTCTTGTTACTTCTTTTATCAATACTTGTCTGATTGCTGTGAGTAGGACTTCCAATACTATGTTGAATAAAAGAGGCAAGAGTGGGCATCCTTGTCTTTTTCTTGGTCTTAGGTGAAATGCCTTCAGCTTTTCACCACTGAGTATGAAACTGTGGGGTATATCATATAAGGCCTTTATTATGTTGAGGTATGTTCCCTCTATACCCAGTTTGTTGAGAGTTTTTATCATAAATCGATGTTGAATTCTTTCAAAAGCTTTTTCTGCATCTATTGAGATGATCGTATGATTTTTATTCAATTTGTTCATGTGGTGTATCACATTGATTGATTTGTGTATATTGAAAAATCCTTGCGTCCCTGGGATAAATCCCACTTGATCATGGTGTATGATCCTTTAAATATATTGTTCAATTTTGTTGGGTAATATTTTGTTGAGGATTTTTGCATCTATGTTCATCAGTGATATTGGCCTGTAATTTTCTTTTTTGTGATATCTCTGTCTTATTTTAGTATCAGCTTGATGCCGGCCTCATAAAATGACTCAGAAATGTTTCCTCCTCTGCAGTTCGAGAAGATGTGTGTTAACTCTTATCTAAATGTTTGGTAGAATTCATGTGCTACCTGGTCCTGGGCTTTTGTTTGTTGAGTTTTTAAATTACTGATTCAATTTTATTACCCATAATTGGTCTGTTCACATTTTCTAATTCTTTCTGGTTCAGTCTTGGAAGATTGTACATTTCTAGGGATTTGTTCATTTCTTGTAGGTTGTCCACTTTTTTGGTGTATAATTGTAGTAATCTCTTATTATCCTTTGAATTTCTGTGGTGTCAGTTTTAACTTCTTTTTCATTTCTGATTTTACTGATTTGGGCCCTCTCTTTTTTTCTTGGTAAGTCTGGCTAAAGTTTAATGAATTTGGTTTATCTTTTCAAAGAACCAGCTCTTAGTTTCATTGATCTTTTTTTATCTTTTCAGTCTCTAACTTATTTCTGCTCTGATCTTTATGATTTCTTTCCTTCTACTAAGTTAGGAGGTTTTTCTGTGTTGTTTTTCTTTTTCTAGTTCCTTAGGTATAAGGTTAGGTTGTTTATTTGAGACAACCTCTTGTTTCCTGAGGTAGGCTTGTGTCACTATAAACTCCCCTCTTAACACTGCTTGTACTGCATCCCATAGATTTTGGGTTATTATGTTTTCATATTCGTTTTTCTCCAGATATTCTTTGATTTCCTCTTTGATTTCTTCAGTGACCCATTCATATGGTAGCATATTGTTTAGCCTCCTTTTGTTTGTATGGTTTTTTTTTTTTTTTTCAGTTTTGTCTTGATTTCTAGTCTCATGTTTGTGGTTGGAAAAGATGCTTAGTATGATGTAATTCTTCTTAAAATTACTGAGACTTGTTTTGTAACATAGCATGTGATCTATCCTGGAGAATGTTACATATGCAGTTGAAAAGAATGTATTCTGCTGTTTTGGGATGGAATTTTTTTATATATCTATTAAGTTCATTTGGTCTAATGTGTCATTTAAGGCCAGTGTTTCCTTCTTGATTTTCTGCCTGGATGGTCTCTCCATTGATGTAAGTGGGGTGTTAAAGTCCACTATTGTTATTGTGTTTCTGTCAATTTCTCTCTTTATCTCTGCTAATATTTGCTTTCTGAATTTAGGTGCTCCTATGTTGGATGCATATATATTTACGGTTGTTATATCTTCTTGTTGGATCAATCCCTTTATCATTATGTAATGCCCTTGTTTGTCTATTGTTACAGTCTTTGCTCTGAAGTCTATTTTGTCTGATGTAAGTATTGCTACCCCAGCTTTCTTTTCATTTCCATTTACATCAAATACATTTTTCCATCCCCTCACTTTCCGTCTTGGTGTGTCTTTAGATCTGAAATTAGTCTCTTATAGGCAGTATATGTATGGGTGTTGTTTTTTTATCCATTCAGTCACTCTGTCTTTTGATGGGCACATTTAGTCCATTTACATTTAATGTAATTATTGATAGGTATGTACTTATTGCCATTTTGTTAATTGTCTTCGGGTTGTTTTTGTTGTTACTTGTGTTCCTTTCTTCTTTTTCTCTCTTTCCTTGTGATTTGATGACTATTGTTAGTGCTATGTTTGAATTCCTTTCTCTTTTGCGTGTGTGTACTTACTAGAGATTTTTGGTTTGTGGTTACCATGAGGTTTATATACAGACATTAAGGTAATGATCATAAAGATGCTCAAAGAACTTGGGGGGAAAAATGAAGAGAGTGAGAAGTTAGAAGTTTTTAACAAAGTGTTAAAGTCTTTATTGGTAGATTGCTTATCTCCACTTCACTTAGTTCTTCTGGGGTTTTACTTTGTTGTTTCATTTGGAACCCATTTCTCTGTTGCCTCATTTTGACTAATTCACTGTATTTACTTCTATGTATTTGGTAGGTTTTTACATTTCCTCATCTTGCAGAAGTGACCTATGTAGGAAATGTCCTATGGGACCCAGCAGCGGACTCCTCTCTGGTCACCAGAGCTATATGCTTTAGGGGTGCCCTCTCTGTGAACTGTGTGGGTCCTTCTGTTGTGACAGGTTGACTACTGTGAATGTGCTTCTAGGCTTGGTTGGCTCCCAGCCCAGTTGGTTGCCAGGCCTTGCCTTATGTGGAGGCTGCTGGCTGCTCATGGGTGGGACTGTCTCCTGGCACAGCTGGCTGCAAGGACAGAGGAGTTCCAGTCCTGGTGCTGGCCTGCAGGTGGGTGGGGTTGGGTCATGAGGCAACTGCAACATGAGATCTCTGGAGGGGTCCCAGGGCTAGTGCTAGCCCAGTGGTGGGTGGCACTGAGTTCCAGGGTCTCTGACTACAGGGCCCTGGAGGTCCCAGAGTTAGTGTCATGCTCAAGTGGGCAGGTCCAGGGCCCAGGGGATCCCAAGGATAATTCCCATCTCCTGGTGGGTAAGGCCAGGTCCCAGGAGTAGTGCCATTCCAGTGTGGGTAAGGCCATGTCTGATAGCTGGCTGATGGGTCCCTAGAAATCCTGGGGCTAGAGCCTACTCAGTGGTGCGTGAGGCCTAGTCCTAAGCTCTCTGGTAGGTGGGGCCAGGTCATCGGTGGCTGGGGGTTTAGGGGTTCCTAAGGTAGCTGGCCTGCTGGTGGGTGGGGCCGTGTCCCTGCCCAGTTAGCTGCCTAGCCTGGCACATCTCAGGACTGGTGCTGACCAGCTGGGTGCTGGGGCTGTGTCCTGACACTAAGAAACGAGAGCGAGGACTCCAAAATGGTGCTTACCAGCACCAGTGTCCTCATGGCAGCATGGCTGCTGCCAGCATCTGTGTCCCCAAGGTGGATTTCATTTGCCTCCTGCCTCTCTGGGATGCTGTCCAAGTTCATCAAGTGGTTCTGACCCAGGCTTCTTTCAAGCTACTGCTTCTGCCCTGGGTCTTGTAGTGTGTGAGATTTTGTGTGTGCCTTTAAGAGTAGAGTGTGTATTTCTCACATCTGGTTCTCCTGAAAGTAAGCCCCACTAGCCTTCAAAGCAAAATGTTCTGGGGGCTTGTGTTCCCAGTATAGAACCCCTGGGCTGGGGAGCCTGATGTGGGGCTCAGACCCTGCAGTTTTAGGGGAGAACCTCTGCAGTTGTAATTATCCTCCCATTTGTGGGTCACACACCTGGGAGTATGGGGCTTGACCGTACCAGATATTTGCCCCTCCTACCCATCTTATTTTGGTTTCTTCTTCTTATTTGTAGCTGTAGAAGATCTTTTCTGCTAGTCTTCAGGTCACTGTCATGGATTGTTGCTCTGTAAATAGTTGCAGTTTTGGTGTGCCTGTGGAGGTGGTGGGCTGAGGGTCTTCCTACTCTGCCATCTTGGCCATTCCCCAAAACAAGGCATATTTTGCTAAGAAATTACTTATTATAGTGAATGGCTGATAGCTTTTGGCTTAAGAAGTACTGGATAAAACAAGATAATTCTGTCAATAATGTTTGTAAATTTGATTTGATTGTTTAGGTATCTGATTTCTGGTAGGTCTTTTTCAGTTGTTTCTAATATTTTTATTTGTTTCTTCCCAATACATTTTGAACCACAATTCATTTTTATGAGAGAGGTAGACAGTCAAGACTGGTCTCATGGAAATTCTTTTAAGTATCACAAGCTAAGTGATTGTTCCACTGCAGCTACTCATGGCAAGTCTTTAATTTTCTTAAGAGTGTCTTCTAACATAAAATTCCTGAGTAACTAGTCCATGTAGTATTTTGAAAGTCTGGCACTCCTGAAGATACCTGTCTCTGTTCATTAGTGAGCAAAACTGTATTACGCTGTTTACCTGGTAAAATATCAGTCAATGCACTTTATTATTTTATTTATTTTTAAAAAATAAATTTTTAAATTTATTTTTGGCTGCATTGGGTCTTTGCTGCACGTGGGCTTTCTCTCGTGGGGAGCGGGGGCTACTCCTCGTTGTGGTGTGCAGGCTTCTCATTGCAGTGGCTTCTCTTGTTGAGGAGCACAGGCTCTAGGTGCACAGGCTTCAGTAGTTGTGGCACATGGGCTCAGTAGTTGTGGCTTGTGGGCTCTAGAGCGCAGGCTCAGTAGTTGTGGCACACGGGCTTAATTGCTTCGCGGCATGTGGGATGATATTCCCGGACCAGGGCTCAAACCTGTGTCCCCTGCATTGGCAGGCAGATTGTTAACCACTGCGCCACCAGGGAAGTCCCAGTCAAGGCACTTTAAATACTAGCAGACTCCCACTTGCTCAGAATTCCAGAGGGATGGATACTCTTCGTAGAAACCATGTTGATCAGGTATCCAAGCTGGAATATTATTTTGAAAAGATGAGGGCTTTTTTCTGAAAATAAATAGAAAAGGAGAAAACAATCTCAAATGCTAAATATTCTAATGAAACAGTTACGTTTAGTTTATTAACTCCCAGTATTTTTAATGTATGTATTCTGCATACACGATTGTAATTAAATTAATGGTTAATTAATGCAAGTTTAACAAGATTAAAAGATTTATTACACAATTATAGATATTCGGTTCTCTTTGCACTATACTTCTCACTATATTAGAAAAAGGCCTTTGAGAAGACCAAAACTCTTCTTAAAATATTAAAAATAATATCGTAAATAGTTCTTTGAGAAAAAAACAACCTTTTCTTTAGAATCCAACACTCCCCTCACCCTGCCCTTACTTACTGATACTGCACCAAATTAGATTGCAGCTACATGAAAATAAATATCCAGATAAGAAATGAAGTATTTAGGTAATTGTGAAGTTCTCTCCAAACCTCCAGATGTTTGGCTTTCTGTAAAGAAACTGTCACATGACTGACTGTTCCTCTTTACATCTGGATGTTTTACTACCACAGACATATTATCTTGTCTGTTTATGTGAAATGTTCATTTCTTGTCATGATTCTTTAAAATAGGATCGATGTTAAAATGACAGCAGTGAAACAAATTATATATCTTCCATGTATCATTCAAGCCACAGATAAAATAATGTTTGGCAATAAACTTTTAAAAAGATTTATTCTAAGTGTATATTTAGTAGCTTTTGTTCTTTTACAGCTGTGTAAGATATGAATATCATTAACTTAAGAATTAATTTATGCTTTGACTGACAATTAAAAGTCATGATACAGCCATTAAAATATTTTTGTATTTATTCCATGGGTAGCTCCTTGTGGACAGTATTCTTGGACTTGAAAAGGGATCAGATACCATGAATTCTAGCTTAGATGCCGAAAGATCACATGTTCCCCAAGGACCAGAGTAAAAAATAGTGAAGAGTTTAGTGGGCTGGATGAAGGACAATAGGAACTCTTTGGGACAGTCTGGGAGTGAACTAAACTCCCAAAGTCTCTACCAAAAAAGATTAAAAAAAAAAAAAAGTAAGGACCTAAGAAAATATACCTGAGAACTGAATTTTGTTCATGTGCTGTTCAGTTTTAATGCTTTAATTTTAGTCTAATTTCCCTCTTTTATGGAAAAGGAGATTGAGATCCAGTTTATAATACTGGGGAGCAGCCTACATAAAACTGGAACCCAGTACTTCTGATCCCTAGTCTAGTACTCGCTCCATTCCTACTACCTTTCTTTATGCTGTTGACAGTGCATTCACGCATTCTTCCGCAGATTCTTTAGATTCTTTCATAGAATTATTGGGTTATCACTACCTCCACTAATACAGACATGAGTTCAGATAGTCTATCTTTTAAAAAGTTACTGTGTTATTTTTGTATAATACAATTATTGCAAGCATGGGCTTTGGAGTACGAATCAATTAAAGACCCAAATCTATCATTTAAAAGTTGTGTGACCATGAGTCACTTAAACTCTGTGAACTTCAGGGTATGCATTCATAATACAGGAAAACTAAGAGCACTCCTTCAGAGGGTTGTCTTGAGAAATAAATGACGATGTTCATGAAGTACTTAGCTCAGTGCCTGGAAGGATACTAAATACTCAATAAATATTGCTTGTTATGGTTACATTACAGTAGCTGTCAATATAGAACTGTTGTTTTAGGAATTAATTATCTATACACTTATTTCTCAACATCTCTGATTTTCTCTACTATTTCAGATTTGGCAAATAGATTTATTCATTATTTGATATGTGCTAGGCATTTTTCTAGACACTGGGTTTATAATGTAAGATTATACACAAAGTCCATGTGCAGTTTAGTGGAAGAAATACAATTATGTGTGAGAAGGGAAAAAGGGAGAGAGAGGGTGGAGGAAGAAAGAGAGAGGGAAAGAAGAAAGGAAGGAGGAAAGGAAAAAGGAATGATGAATGCAAATGTCGATGCTTCTTTTAATGAAAAGAAATGATTTGGGATGTTCACAGCAGGTCCAGGGTTCAAGAATCATAAAGTCTCAAGTAGGAACAAGTTAGAATATTCAAGAAATGAAATGAAGCTTAGTGAGGCTGGAGCTAAGGATTTTCAGGAGATGAGAGGTCAAAGATGAGTCAAAGAAGAAATCAGGGGCTAAATTATGTAGAGATATAAGCCATGACAAAACATTTCTACATTTTTCAAAATGGGAAAAAGAAGGTATTAGAGGGTTTAAACAGGGGAATGTTTGGATCTGACATATTTTTAAAATGTTTACTCTGACAGCTAAGTAGCAGGTTGTAGAGGGACAAGAATGGAAAAAGCAAGTGGACCATTAGGGATCTATTGTAATAGCTGAGGCAAGAGATGATGGCAGCCTAGACTAGTAGCAGATATAGTGAGACTTGCTAGAACTTGGGAGGCATCTTGGAGACAGAGCCAATACAACTTGCTGATGTGTTAGAAGAATACAACCAAAAGCAAAGAATTGGATTCGTGTAGTGAATGGCAGCCACACATTGATTTGGGGAAGACTGGGGAGCTGGAAGGGAATATGAAGAGTTCTGCCTTGGCCATGTTGTTTGAAGTGCTTGCTATGCACCCCCAGGGAAACATGGCATGGGCAGAGTTCAGGGGAGGAATGAGGCTGAGATTTCTTTTGGAAGCATCAGCATATAGGCCTGGATGAGGTCATCTAGGGAGTGAGTATAGGCACAGCAGAGTAAAGCTGAGAACTGAGCCCTGGCACGTTCCAAAAGTGTGAGGTTCAGAAGAGAAGCTTAAGGAAGGGAGTCTGTATTTTTTAACTCTTGCAAAATGAAACAACATTGTGTGTTGCTTAATTTTTTTACCCTCTACCCTCCCTTTACCGGTTAGTGCATACTAATTAGAACTTCTTATTGCATACTTTGCTCTTTTTTTTGAGTCATTATTTACTTCTGGCCCTGTAATTGTGAAATAGGATTCAGTGAAATCGACTTTAAGCCATTATGTTCTCCAGTGTACAAGGAATTTACTGGTGAAAGTGGAGGACAATAGTCATACTCTGGCCAGCCTATTTTATTCCCTGAGGCTGAATAGAAATCAAGGTAATTATTTTACAATTAATGGAAAACAATATAATCAAAATCTACTTAAGGGGATAATTTAAGTAAAGGACCTCAGGTGACATCTTTTAGTGAAATGAAGATTTCCCATGAGAAGGAAAATATCTTCAGTAGCAGAGTGAATATAAATGTTAATTTAATAGCTGGAACCAATGGAAACATTCTCTCTTTAGGAAAATACCCAGATAAGTTACATGGAGTGGAATATGAGACCATGAGAAGGGGGTTAGGAGGAAGCCCAGGAAATAAAAGAGATAGTTAAGCCCCACTGCATTAGAAATGCACAGACACAGGGAGCAGAAAGTTATGAAAAAAGAGCCAATTTAAACACCTTTTAATTCAAAGTCTAAGCCTTCATCAAAGTGTGCTACACATACAATGCCTTCTGTAAGTACTTTTGTATGTTGTGTCTCAGTGTCTGAATGTGTTTATGATTTTTTTGAGTGTGCGAAACAAGGTAAAGTGCTGAGGTTAACTCCAAGACAGATGATAAAAAATTCAAAACTTAGCATGGAGAATAAGATTCAATAGGGTTATAAGTGGGAGCCAGAAATGGCTAGAAGGTGTAAATCTCTTCCTCCATCTTCTTGTATTTGGAAGCTAGAGGTATATTGGTGAGGATGTAACTAAGGTATAAATTGTGAATTGAAGGTTTGAACCAATCTTGAATAATCCTAAGAAGCAGGGTATATTATAGTAGTTGTTTTATGTTTTTTAAATTGTGCTGTCTTGACTCAGTTTTGAGGCTCCAGCTAGAGACAGGTCAGTTTCCCTTTCTGGGCAGCAGTTAAGCCCACACCTCAACCACTTCCCTTATCTGGCTCTTACACTTGAGGTTACTAAGCGCTCTTCTTAATGCTCCATGGCCAAGTTCCACACAACCAGAGATGGCCCCTATGCTCCAGGGCCTACAAAATTATTCAAATTAGCCAATCTACAGGGAGCCCTGGAAACCTAGCCATTCCATCCCATTTGCTATACACAAGCTGCCTCTACAGCTCCAGTTTGCTCTTACCCTTTCCCTACAACCATTTGTATGGCCTTGTCTTTGTTCTGGAGCTATAAGTAACAAAGAGTTCTGCCTTTCATCTATTCATGTGTCAGCGTGTTGTGTCCTACCATCAAAAGAATCTTTAAATCTTATAAAATTCAAAGAAGCATCAGCTTGATATCTGGAGTTTACTTCAAATTTTTTTAAATATACATTTATTCCCTACTATATGGAAGACATTGATTTGGTGGCCCTAAAACTGGCTGTGTAAGAATCATGTCAAGGGATTTGTTAGAAATCTAGATTGATGTTCTATCCTAAACCAACTGAATCAGAATCTCCAGAGGTCCAAAGTGGGAAACTATGTTTTTAAGTTTTTCAGGTGATTTCACTGCACATACTTATATAGGAACTTCAGATGTGGAAGATACACAAAAGATACTGCCTCACCTTTAGTGATTTAAATTCTGGATTAAAATACCAGATCTGCTTTTATTATCATGTTACATGGAGCAAGTTACTTAACTTTTTTTGAGATTCAGAGTTCTTGTCTGTAAAATGAGAATAATAACTTGCTGAATTAGTGTGATGATTAAATGAGAAATTGTCTAAAGCTATCCAGCAAAATGCCCAGACCTTGACATATAGTAGCTATTAATAGTATTATTTAGAGAGAGCAAACACTAGAAAAAAATAATAATGTGTAACAAGGGTCAGGAAAAGCAGACATTTACAAATTTTGAAAATAGAAGATAAAATTGGTAAAATCCTTCAATACTTAAACGTTTATAAGGCCCAGATATATTCAACAGATTTTTCCCTACAAAAATTGTAGATATTAATTCAGTACGTAATCCTAAAAGTTTAGTTCATGAATATGATGCCTCTCTGATGTACGTATTTATTTATTTATCAGTAAGTGTTCATTGAAGATCCACTAGTATGATTTAGTTCTGTTGCTTCAACAGCAGTTTTGATGGTCTCCTGCCTGCTGGCATACTTTTCTTTGCCTGTGTTATCTAGACAGTTGTGACGTATCTACAGCAACCCTTTTCTCTCACATGCTCTCACCAGTTTCTTCTTCTTTGAAGTCTTTATTTTCATCTTTTAAAAAACACATCACACAATTAAGGTGTGCCAAATCTCAAAGATGAAGTAATTACTAAGCAAGTTTTCGATAAAACTTCTACACTTGGGGCCCATCAGAGCAACTGGTAATGAAGATGCTTATAAATATGTACATACTGGGATGATCTAGCATCTGTCTGGAGTGGTATACATGACACTAAGTTTTCTATACTCTCTCATTTGACTATAAATGGTCCAAAGGATGGATTCTATTTTCTGTTAGATTTTTTTTAATGGTGACACCCAACCTGGTTTGATATTAAGCACAATTTCCTCTTACCCTTGAAAACATATTGAGGCTATAATATTTTGCTTGAAGTTACCCACATTGCTCTAAACCACAATTACTGCCAGTACTCCCTTATTTGCCCTTCCCTTTTGCAAAAAGAAAAGGAAAGAAAAGATGCAAATTTAAGATCTTTATTAAGTCTGTTGCTCTTACTTTCTTCACTACTCTTGGCTAGATGGTCATGAGCAAGTTTTTAGCTACTCTGAGTCCATTTATTCATTTATAGGATGAGAAATGGCGATACTTGCCACAAAGGAATGTTTTGACGATTAGATCAAATAATAGATGTACACAAAAACTAATTTGTGAACTTACAAGCATAATACACATTCATTACATTTTTATTTTAAGTGCATGCAGTTAGTGTAAGACTCAGAGTATTTGGCTAGACTAGCCTTCCTGACATGTTCCATCACTTCCATTCAGACACAAACTCACCCAGTGTTCTCATCTTCTGCCCCTAGCCCCACACTACTAGGACCCTTATAGGTCGCTGCCATTTGTTCATTCTATAGAAATAGAAATTATCCAAGGAAAAGTAGAGATTATACTCCAAGTCCTGTTCCTCTCAGGGAAGCACAATGAAGGGCTGGGTTCTTTGCACACCTAGCAGTCAGAGGTACTGTGAAGTCGGCAAGAGCTATTTTCTGTCACTGCACTTGGATTCCTTCCAGGCCCAGTGGGGTTAGTCCAACCTTAAATTGAGAGACCTACATTCTAATTTTAGCCCCACCATGGGCAAAACAATTTTAGTCATGTTATTTAAATTCCCTTGTTCTCAGTTCCAGCAGATTGCAAGTAATCTCATCCTACTCCTGGCCTGCCTCAGAGACTCTGAGAAAATTTTCTCATGGATACAGACTGCTGTGAAATTGAGAGACAGACGTATTTTTGTCTTGTGAGCTCAACTACTGCAGTTTAAGGCTCAGGACTGTGTTTGAACCTCAGAGCATAATGTTGGTAGTTAGAAAGCAATTGTCTGTTTCCCTCACAAGGACACTTCCCTGTGGTCCTTTTATTATGCTAGTAAAAATAGAAGTGAAGTATCCAGCAATTGTAAACGTTTTATTTTTCTACCTTTTTCTCAAGAAGAAGGATCTATTTTGAAAGAGTCATCTTCTAAAGAAGCTTATCAGCGCATAAAACTTTTTCTTAGGACAGATACACTGGCTCAAACCTAAGTAAAATGCCGACACAACTACATTGCTTTTCAGGCGAGTTATCTCCTGTGTTTGCCTCTGTTGCCAAGGTATAAAAACTCGGAGGGATGAAGTAGAACAGCATCATTACCTCACCCTCAGTTAAAATGGCAAATGCATTTTTATTCGATGCAGGTACCAAAAACAGTCACTTTAAATTTCCATTCAAGTGCAAACATTTATTGAGCCCTCCTTTGGTGCCAGAAATCCAAAAATGATTAAAACATGGCTCCTGTCCTCTATCAGTTAACAATCAAAATAATTTCAGGAAATTATTATTTTGTGTTCCCAGAATCTGGACTGATATCCTTAACAAAGAAGTAGCTGTTAATAAATTAATTAGCTTCCTGTCTTTAATGTTAATGTGAATAAAAATCAGGAGAAAAGCAAGACTATGCAAATAGCACATTTTTGTGAATCTCCGACAAATCTCTGACTATAGAAACTGTAACAAACTAAGGAGACTTCAGTTTATACACCAGACTCGTAAACAAAAACTCTAACAATTTTGTTAATGCAGTACAGGTTCCTATTTTATGGGCATTAATTGCCATTCAGTGTATAAATGTCACACATAGACACAGGGAATCAATACAACTCTGAAAAAATTTTCCCCTGAAAACATCAGATATATAGGATCAAATATGCAAAAGGGAAAGTGCATTTATCAAGATGAAGAACAAGGCATGTTTTTCAAGAAGATAGTACCATCTCCTATTTCGCTGTGAAGGATTTCTAAAGTGGATATGATTTCAACTAGGCATTTAAATGATGAACGGAGAGTGTTAAATAAGTACTCTGGGTAAAGTATGGCACTTTGGTATAATCACTTATTTTGGATTCTTCTCCATTTTCTTTGAGATGGTTGTAAAGAAATAAGGTATTATAAACTCACAAGGACAAAGAGCAAAGGAAATGGATGATAACATTTTGTGAAATGGAAAACTCAAAAACACAAAACTGAAAGCTGCAGACGGAAAAGCCCAGCAGAAGCAAAAAGATTAATTCTGCACAACTACAGTGAGGCCCTCCAATTAGAGGCTTTAGACAGCTCAGAAATTAGGGATAAAAGATAGGTCTGAGAACAGAAAGACTGAAGGATATGGTGAACATATAAGTGAACATATTAGGATGCTCTTGAGAGTACAAGAGTACATTATTAACTATTAAACCATGATAGGTGATGTACATTAGGACTGTCCTGGGCAATAACACATTAATTCTACATTGAAGTACCTGTTCAAATCCTGCTCTCGTTTTTTAAATTGAATTATATTCCTTTTCAAATTGATTTGTAGGTGTTTTTACATATAGTGTTTTTGATACTAACCCTTGTTTGATATGTGTTGTATATCTTCTCCTATTTTATGACTTACCATCTAGTTCTTAGGGTATTTTTTTAAAGGCTAGAAATTCTTTTTCTTTTTTTCTCCTTTTTTTTAGGAATAGAAATTCTTAATTTCAATATTGTCAAATGTGTTCATTTTCCCCTTTCATATTAACACTTTTTGTGCCCTCTTTAAGAAATCTTCCTCTAGATAAGATCATGAAGATATTTGTTAATATTTCTGAAGCTGTAAAGCTTAATTTTCATATTAAAGTCTTCAGTCCACCTAGAATTGATTTTGTGCATGACATGAGTTAGGGGCCAAACTAGATATAATTTTTTTAATATTCCTATGTCAATATCATTTTTTCAAAAAGCTTGTGTTTCCCAATTATTCTCATAAGTTGATTGCCCATGTATAAGCAGTGGCTTTGTTTCTAGCCTTTTTAAATTACACTTTATTTTAATTAATTTTATTTTTTCCTAGGTCTTTCCTCTACATGCAACAATAACATGATGAATTTATTTTTAAATAGCTTTAAAAAATTACCTAGTAAAGCATGTCTTCTCACCCGATTCTTCTTCAAGATGGTCGTGGATACAATTGACTCTTTGCATTTCATTATACTTTTTATACTTGGTTTGTTCCACAAAAATCCCTGTTGGAATTTTCATAGGGGTTGAATCTATAAATCAACCTAAGAAAACTACCATTTTTACAAAAATGTGTTCCCCAGTCCATCCATTTATGAATTTTCCATTTATTTAGATTTTCTTTAATTTCTTTAAAAGTTTTATTATTTTTGTCATATAGGTCTTGCCTATTTTTGTAGGATATTTTTGATACTACTGCAAATGTAGTTTCTAAGTGTTTGTTCCTGGGGGATATTTGTATATTAATTTGTTTTTGTTTGTTTATTTTTGAATCCAGCAATATTGCTAAATTTTTATTATGCCTAATCACATAACTATAGATTCCTTTGGATTTTCTTTGTACATAATAATGTAACCTACAAATAATGGAAGTTTTATTTCATTGCTTGTTTAATTTACTGCTTCCTCTGTGTAGCACCTCCAGAACAGTATTTCACAGGAGATAGTGGGCGTTCTTGTCTTGGTCCCTGTCTTGAAGGGCAGGCCTTCAGTGTTTGAAAAAGTATGAGCATTGCTCTAAATTATATTGCAGATATCCTTTATCAGATAAAGGAAATTTTCTTTCTTTTCCTCTAGTTTCTAAGCACAGTGAATATGAAAGTTAATCTTTTCAAAACTTTTTCAACATCTGTTGAGACAACTCTATGATTTTTTTCTCCTTTAACCTGTTTATGTGGCAAAATACATTCAATTATTTTCTAATACCAATCTAATGTTTTTAATGTTAAATTTATGCTTCTCTGGGATAAACAAAATTTTTTCATGACATTTTATCCTTTCTGCATATTACTGGATTCTTGGTTTATGAGTTTTATCAGCCATAAAAAAAAGAATGAAATATTGCCATTTGCAGCAACATGAATGGACCCAGAGAATATTATACTTAGTGAAGTAAGTCAGACAAAAACAAATATTACATGATATCACTTATATGTGGAATCTAAAAAATAATACAAATGAATCTGTATACAAAACAGAAACAGACTCACAGGCATAGAAAACAAACTTATAGTTACCAAAGGGGAAAAGAAGGTGGGGATGGACAAATTAGGAGTATGGGATTAAAGAGATACAAACTACTATACATAAAATAGATAAGCAACAAGGATTTACTCTATAGCACAGGGAACTATATTCAATATCTTGTAATAATCTATAGTGGAAAATAATCTGAAGTATATATACATAAATAAAATATATATATATTACATATATATATAACTGAATCACTCTGCTGTACCCTGAAACTAACATAATATTGTAAATCAACTATACTTAAAACAAAACAAAACAAAAAAACGGTGAAGTTGGCCTCTAATTTTTCTTTTTTCTCCCTGACTTCTGGCTTTCATTGTGCTTATAAGAGATCAGATACAGCATTATTTTGAAGGCAATGTGCCTGTTTCTAATCATCTTTAATATTTTCTCTTTCTGTTGGTGTTTTCAGTTTCATTATAATGTTTCTGTCTGTGGTTATCTTCCATGTCTTTTACCTACTCTTATCCCCTTCCTCCTGTTCTTTTGATTTATCATGTGTCATACTTCTTTGTATCTACCAGTTCATAAGTCTCTTTTCTTTTTGTGTTTAAACTGCTGCTAAATATCTCCATTACTGTCTTTACTTTGGTTATTGTATATTTATTTCTAGAAAATCTGCTTGTTGGTTCTTTAAATCTCCCAAGTCACTTTTTATAATTTTTTCTTCCCTGCAGATATTTTCAAGTCAACTATGTTCACCACATTTAATGATACACTTTCTTTATGTGGTAAATGTAGTTTTTAAATATATGCTGATAAGTTTAATACATGACATCATTTGGATCTGATTTTTTGATATCTATTTTTGCTGATGCACATGTTTAAGAAGGTATATTAACAAGTGATGGAATAACTGGTTTTATATCAAAGTTCTACTTAAATAGATGAATTAGGAGAACTCGACTATGCTCTGGTAAGCATCCTTGAAATCTCAGTCAATTAACACAACAAAGTGTATTTCTTATTCACATAGTCTTCTGTTGATTTAAGTGACTTTCCTGGGTAGCTACCCTCCAGCTAATCTGGGAACCAATGAGTATGTTTCTTTAACATGGCAGAAGGAAGTTTTCAGATTTGATTAGTTAAGCATCTTGATAAAGGAAGATTTTCCTGGATTATTTGGATGTGCTCAATATGATCACAGATTCTTATAAGTGAAAGAGGGAAGCAGGAGAATCAGATCAGAAAGAGAGTTGAAGATGCTATGCCGCTGGTTTTGAAGATGGACAGGGCCACCAGGCAAGGAATCCAGGCAGCCTCTAGAAGCTGAAAAAGGCAAGGAAATGAATTATCCCCTAGAGCCCTCAGGAGGAATATAGCCCTGCTGACACCTTGATTTTAGCCTTGGAAAATCATTCTGGACTTGAGATCTTGCAAGTTATAAATTTGTGTTGTTTTGTGCCACTAAATTTGTAATAATTGTTAAAGGAACAAGGGAAAACTAATGGCAGTATTAGTGTATTGACGTATTATTAAAGTGTGTCTCTAGTAAATAGAATTAGATTTTATGCTTGTTTTTAATCCAGTCTACTAATTTTTGTCTTTTAATTAGACTATTTAGTCAATTTATATTTAATATTACCATTTATATAGTTGGTTTTAAATAAACCACTTTGCTATTTGTGCTTTAATAATCTAATCTATTATTTGTCCCCTTACTTCTCCTTGCCTGCCTTCTTTTTATTAATCAAGCATGATTTATTATTTTATCTCCTTGCTTACCTTTTTAGTCATAAACACTGTTACTCTTTTAGTGGTTACCCTAGATATTATAATATGCATCTACGATTTACTACCAATGTAACCTTAAGTTAGCACCTTTAGGGCACATTTGAGGACCCTAGAAGTATAACTACACTTACCCCTACTTCACCTTTTTCACAATTTTTGTCCACATATTTTCTTTCTACATATCTTATAAACTCCACAAGGTACTATTATTACTACTATTGGTGTTTTAAGCAGTCAGTATTTATTTATATTTACCTATATTTTACCCTTTCTGGCTCTCTTCTTTCTTTCTTATGGTTCTCTGCTTCTATGTGGGATCATTTTCCTTCAGTATAAAGACTTTATTTCAGTGCTTCTCATAGGGTATATGTGCTGGCAGAGAATTCTAGCCTTTTATTAGTCTGAAAATTCCTCTCTTTTTCCTCTGGTAGGCAAAACAAAAGCAGTAACTTATTAACTTCAAAAAAATAAAAAGCTCTTAAAGAATTAAATGGAATCCTTGTCCAGCATGTGGCTCACCTGTGAACATTATCTACAGAGTTACAATAATATTAAAACTGAATATTGAGTTTTTACAAGTTGCTTATTTGGTGAATGCTGATGAGGGAAGTGTATTTATTTTCTGTAGTAGACAGGAGGATAACATATTGCATTGTAGACAGAAAATAAATAATATTTAAAACTGGATAATTAAAGCACAATATATGGACATAAATTTGAAAATCACAAGATATCCCCCAAAACAGCTAAGACATTTGAATATTGCTGCCTCTGAAGAAAAGGATTTCATCAAAAGTTGGGAGGGGAAACTGCTATTTTTCAATATAAGCCCATTGGACTATTTTAATTTCCAAATTACATTTATGTGCTATTTGATAATTTACCTTTTACTTTATTTTATTTTTTTCTTCTGAAGACACATTTTTAGGTAAGATGTAAAACTTCTGACAAAAGATATACTGAACAGATTTGGAGTTAGGACAAAAACTACCAGAGTAAAAATTGAGGCAGTGTGATTAAAAAAAGGGAGATATGGAAGTATCATTTCAGGCTTTCTGGTAACAAAGATTTTAGAAAGTAAGATCTTTATTCCCAGTACTCGTTTTAATGGGAGATTATTACCTGTACATGGTAAAA
The DNA here is from genome assembly GCF_009873245.2 of Balaenoptera musculus. Taxonomy (NCBI): domain Eukaryota; kingdom Metazoa; phylum Chordata; class Mammalia; order Artiodactyla; family Balaenopteridae; genus Balaenoptera; species Balaenoptera musculus. Next base: position 73,987,430 of record NC_045793.1, on the reverse strand, counting down.
GTGTAAGTGTGCAATCACTGAAAAGTGTCACTAAAGCAGGGATGACATAAAAGTGAGTAATTTGAAGACAAGAAGACTGAGGGGGCACTCCCTATGATATATGAACCAAATGATGGAAAATGATAGATATATGGATAAAGCATTAGGAAATACTCTAATGAACAAAAGGAGTTGGTTTGGAGTTTTTAAGAAAAAGTAGTAGTGAATTGATATGGGGCACTAAGCAGAAGGTACAGTTCTATAGTGTAATTGCCAGGTGTGACAAAAAAGTAGGTTCCATGGATGAGGAAAGAAAAACCAATTTGTCTTTTTCAGGCTTTTGGTATCAGTGCTGTCCCTGATTCAATATTAGATAAAATGTCAAAATAAAACTAAGCCTCATCATGTGGGCACCCTACTGGACACAAATTGTGGCACAGTCCCAACTGACCAAACTTTTGAATCTGCTGTTAATTTTCTTTATATTTATCCATAAGCCTGGTTGAAAAAGGAAATGACATCACACATTAAAATTCTTAAGGGATAATTAAGGGCAATACATATAGAAGATATTACAATAAGTACAAGCGCTGGGTCATATGGTAGTCCTATTTTTAGTTTTCTAAGGAACCTCCATAGTGTTCTCCATAGTATCAATTTACATTCCCACCAACAGTGCAAGAGGGTTCCCTTTTCTCCACACCCTCTTCAGCATTTGTTGTTTGTAGATTTTCTGATGATGCCCATTCTGACCGGTGTGAGGTGATAGCTCGTAGTTTTGATTTTCATTTCTCTAATAATCAGTTATGTTGCGCATCTTTTCATGTTTGGTCATCTGTATGTCTTCTTTGGAGGAATGTCTATTTAGGTCTTCCTCCCATTTTTAGATTGGGTTGTTTGTTTTTTTGATACTGAGCTGCATGAGCTGTTTGTATATTTGGGAGATTAATCCTTTGTCAATTGCTTCATTTGCAAATATTTTCTCCCATTCTGAGGGTTGTCTTTTCGTCTTATTTATGGTTTCCTTTGCTGTGCAAAACTTTTATGTTTAATTAGGACCTAGAGACTGTCATATAGAGTGAAGTCAGAAAGAGAAAAATAAATATTGTATATTAACACATGTATGTGGAGTCTAAAAAAATGGTATAGATGATCTTATTTGCAAAGCAGAAGTAGAGACACAGACGTAGAGAACAAATGTATGGATACCAAGGGGGGAAGGGGGTGGAAGGAATTGAGAGATTGGGATTGACATATATACACTACTGATATTGTGTATAGAATAGATAACTAATGAGAACCTACTGTATAGCATGGGGAACTCTACTTAATGCTCTGTGGTGACCTAAATGAGAAGGAAATCCAAAAAAAAGAGGGGATATATGTATATGTATAGCTGATTCGCTTTGCTGTACAGTAGAAACTAACACAACATTGTAAAACAACTGTACTCCAATAAAAATTAATTTAAAAATTTTTTTTAATTTAAAAAACAAAGGAAAAGGAACAACATTACATACCTCACAAACATTAAAAAATAGTTAAAAAAAAAAAGTAAAAGTGCACAGGACAGAGACATTTTGTTAGGTCTTTGACTAGATATGTACTTCAGATGTTATTGGAGCATTAAAAGATCTGTTGCAGTGTAGAACTGTGGACAAAATACTTAGCCACATATTTGGGTGAACAATTTCTCTAAGCCTCAGTTTCTCATCTGTAGAAATAATGACACAATTTTAGGGTTTTAAAGAGTTTTGAAAGCATTTTTATCTGTAACAAATGTATCAGACTAATGTAAGAGGTTAATAATAGGGGAAATGGGGTGCAGAGTGTATGGAAAGTCTCTATACTTTTCAATTTTTCTGAAAACCTTAAACTGTTCTAAAAAATAAAGTCTATTTTTAAAAAGCACATATATAGCATTCAAAAGAAATGTTTCTCAAAAGAATGATTAAATAAGAACATATGTAAAATAGTTAATAGAATGCCTGGCACATAGAATAAGCTCAATAAATGTTATTTCCTTTTCTTTTGTCCTTAAGGCCTCAGGAAATTGATCTGCCATCTGCACATTAATCTCCGTGCTTATTCAGCCTTCTTTCTTATTCTTGTCTATTTTTTACCATTTGATTCACATTAATTCATCCCAACACACATCTTTTCTGGGTTTTCTCATTTTGGAGTACCTTCAAATAGTGATTTCTCTAACGGGGCAGCTAGATCACTTTTCAAGTCTCTATTTGTTAGAATCTTTTAATAAAACACCCTGAGAAACCCATTTTTCATCAAATCCCTTGAACATTTACTCTCATATTTCACTAAGGTACTAAAAAACAATGAATTATTAAAAATACACTGAATATCCTATACAACCCAGATCCTTACTCATTTACCTGAATGCTTGCTATAAGGCTAAAACTTACACAAACAAAAAATTTCTATTCAAAATAGAAAGGCAATGTCAAGAATGATGTCAATTTTCCAATGTCTAGAATGATGATGATAATTTGCATGTCCTAAATGATAGTTTGTGCAGAAACAATTGTTGTTCCAGAACTTGACGAGAGGGCCCTAAGTAGTTGATAGAGTGGGACTTGCTTCATTTGGGGGCCCCTTATCAGTCTTACTATCCTCTGCTTGTAAGATGCCTTGTAGCAGCTCTACACCCTCCAGTTTGAGTAACTTTTCTTGAGTACTTAAGGAAGTCTCTTAATACCTTTTTTATCCAGTCTGTTTGCAACATTTCTTTCCTTACATAGAATTTACCAAACTGCTTCCTTTTGAACCACTGCATTCATCTCCTTTCCATGTATTTCTGTATGATGTTTCAGAATCCTCCCTGGAGTGATGCACTGGGGCTGGGGTTTACTTATCAGAGATTCCACCCCTGGGAGTGACTAGGACCGTTCACCAGCTCTGTCTCCTCCAACTCCCATGGAAGTCTACGCTCTCCAGGCTTTTTCTTTGTTACCAAGAGCTTTTTTTTTTTTTTAATTTATTCTCATAATTTTTTTCTGTTGTTTACAGTATTATCTTTTTAAAAAATTTTTATTGGAGTATAGTTTTGATATATAATGTTGTGTTAGTTTCAGGTATACAGCAAAGTGAATCAGTTATACATATACATATTTCCACTCCTTATTTTTTAGATTTCGTTCCCATATACGTGATTAGAGTATTGAGTAGAGTTCCCTGTGTTATACAGCAGGTTCTTATTAGTTATCTATTTTATATACTGTAGTGTGTATATGTCAATCCAATCTCCCAATATATCCCTCCCCCTCCTTATCCCCTGATGACCATAAGTTTGTTTTCTACATTCCTGAGTCTACTTCTGTTTTGTAAATAATTCATTTGTACCTTTTTTTAGATTCCACATATAAGTAATATCATATGATATTTGTCTTTCTGTGCCTGACTTCACTCGGAGAAAACCATAATTCAAAAAGATACATTCACCCCAATGTTCATTGCAGCACTGCTTACTATAGCCAGGACATGGAAGCAACCTAAATGTCCATCAACAGAGGAATAGATAAAGAAGATGTGGTACATATATACAGTGGAATATTACTCAGCCATAAAAAAGAACAAAATAATTTATTCTCATAGTTAAGATAATTTCAACAGTTCAGAGTGATATTAGCCTTTTAGAAATTTGAGACCACAAAAAGAATGTATTGAACAGACACTCATTCTTTATTTTCTACCCAACTGTAATAATCATCTCTCTCCTGTAATTATTTTTCCCCCAAAATTTCTTTAGGAATCGAACTGCCTAAGCTTAGTTTGAGGTAAGAGGTTTTTGAATCTTAGACAAATGGGTATGTGTATTTTTGAGTTATAAAGAGTAAAATAAATCACACTTTATGAGCTACAGGAAAATGTTTTTTAAAAGGTTTAAAAAAAACTTTAAACTTGGCATGCATCTAATGCTCATTAGGGAAGCAGAGTTAAGGCAAATCTAAGTGGAAGCTGCTGACTGCTTTTAAAAATAATTAGATTTAGAATGATTTAGAATTAGATTTAGAATGATATGTTAGATCACAAGCTCTTAGCCTGCCTCAGGGGAAAAAAATAAAAAACTATGTGAGGAAATTACATGAAAGCTGTCATATACCATTACCATTGCATCCTTTATTCACCAACACTCCCAATATAGCACTCAAGACACTCCTCTGCAATTTTAAATTTTGGGAACTATTCAATTATTCACTTACATTTTTCAAAGGCTTTCCTATTTGGGAAAACAGTAAGTTAATTCATATTGAGATATATTTTAACATGTAACCAAAGTGCCTGGCATACTGTACTCTAAAAACTTTGTGTTTAAACAGTATGAGTGTAATGTAAGTGTTTATGCATATATAATAATTTAATATACATACATAAATTAACATATATAAATATATGTACATGCATGGAAATTGATATTATAACTCATAAAACATGACTAATTAGCAACCTTAATGTTGCCCGTGTAAGAAAACTGTAATTAAGGAAAGATATAAGTGAAATTTCCAGTGTAGCCCTCCTAATAAAATATGGAGCATAAGTTTAAACACAGCCCTTTGAGGTGGGTACCATCTGAGGATGTTTGCAGGTATTCTTTCCACTCATCACCCTCACCCCAAGCCTCAAAACTTGAGCAAGAAATGCCAAAATTTTCAGTGCCTTTAAACATGTATATATCTCTATGTTTTTACTCTAGGCAATGAAAAATGTTAAGAACGTGTCTTCATTTATACTACTTGCAACTGATTGGAAGTAAAATGCGACAGTGTGAGAAATGCAGTAAATGTAAAATTCACAAGAGCCGATAGAAAAGAGAGGGAGAAAGAAAAATAGGGGTTTTACAGATTTCGGATAAATTATTAAACACTGGTATTCTCTCCTCTTACATCTAGATGTATACCTCCTGTTAGTTCTGTTTCTCTGGAGAACCCTGACTCACATGGTTGTTAAGCACCAATAGATATCTGATATAAATTCACAGTCTAGGGATATGAAATATGAGTGTTTCTCTAGAATATGTTTCCTTCATTATCACAAGTGTAATTCATAGGGAGAATATATAGCTGTACTCTCTTCTACAATTTGGAAATTTGTTTTAGAATACAGCTGATCTGTTCTTCTTTGTCATATGTGTATATATATATATATGATAAATATCTGTAAAATATATATCAGCTTCCAGAGTGTTGGAAAGAGGTCATAGGGAGATATATTGACAGTCCCTCCTGAATAATAATGATAATTTTATGTTTTTTGAAATCTTTCATATACATTATCTTCACTTATCCTCTTAATACTATAGTGAAACAGTCAGGTATAATTATCCCCCTTGAGGTACAGAAAGATTGTGTGACCTGCTCAAGGTGACCCAGGTAGGTAGAAAGACAGATTGTGTGCTACAAGAGAACACCAAAAATTTTTATTTCAGTTTAGGAGACTGGAGTTTCTAGTCTTGTCTTTATAATTTAGTGTTTGTTCTTAAACAAGTGACTTTATCACATGAATCCTCAGTTTACTTACTTTAGGAGGGAAAAAAAAATCCTTGCATAACCTCATAGTGTTATTATGAATCAAATGAGAAAACAACTCTCTGTGAAAAGACTTATAAATTCTAAAACATTGCACACAGTGAGCTAGATGGGCTGTCCAGTTTTTAGTATAGTGTTTTAATGGTTAATTTAGAAATGAAAGTTTCTTGAAATCAAACTCACACATTATTTCTCATGATCCTCACACATTATTTCTCATGAACCTCTCTTTATTTTAAACATTTGGTCAGAACTGTATCAAAATGTCAAAGTAAGAATAATAGTCTAAGCATCCTGTTACTTCCATCTACCGGAGCTGCACAATAGGAAAACTGAGAAGAAAACACAAGAGACAAACACTATGCAGCACCATTAAAAATGATCAGTGTCTTCAGAAATCTCCTGTCCCGTAAGGAGCTCTTGTGAATATGAGCCACAATTTCTCAACAAAGGAGGAAGGGATGAGACCTAGTGTTTTTTTTAGTGCTTTATGTTTGTCAGATACCCTGCAAATGCATTGCATGCATTGCCTCATTTCATCTTTGCAGAAACCTCTTGAAGTGATATATTATCCCATCTTATCATAAAGACATTGAAGCCCAAAAATGTTAAGCAGAGAACTCCTTCGATCACATATCAGGCAGGCAGACTTTAAACTCTGGTTTGTGCCCTAATCGTAACTCAAAAGACAAAACAACAAAAATATTTCCAGTTCCCTGATATTTTTCAACATATTCCTTTGTTTGCAAAAGAGTTCTTTTTAATAACTGTAGTTTTGTTGTCCTTTGCCAAACAATTATCCCTGCTATATTTTAAGGGCAATCAGCTCCTGAATGATATAAGAAATGGAAATTTTAGTACAGTTGGTAAGATAACCACTTGATGATTTGTAGCATCGGCTCTCTGATTCCAAAAATAGAGCTCAGTGAAGCAACACAGTCTTTGGCTGACACAGCAGAGAATAAAAGTCATTCCAGCCCAAGGCTTCTAGCTGGACCTCCCATTTGTTAGAGTTGCTTATGGTTCTCCACGTTCCCTTAACAAGAGGGAGCCACCGTTGCCCCCTTTAGCACAGACATTATCTTTGATTTAAAATGCCTGTAGACTGCTAAGGCCAAGGAAGGTATTTGGGAAAGCATTTTCCTCTCTGGAAAAATAAAATCCCTCCTGAGGGAAATGTGTAGTAGAAGTGACATTTTCAACATCTGCAACTCAGTAGGATGATCTCTGTTGACTGCATTTTCTGTCTGAAAGAGCTTGATATAATGCAGACGATGGATTTGTTTAGCTGTTTTCTCGAAAAGTGCTTATCTTTGAGTTTGGTTTCTAAAGAAATAATTGAATAGGCAAGTGAATGCACCAGACTTCAGCGGCGTCAGATTGATTTGCAGGGGAAATAAACTGAAGTCTTTAGCTGTAGAGACAGCACAGCTCAAGAGGGTGGTAAGGGGAGCAGCTTCTGTCTCTCCTTCCCTCCCTTCCATGCTTTCTCCTTGAACATGGGCTCAAGTGCTGAATAGAAATAGCAAAAGATATTAATGTTTCATACTCAGTTACTTCACTGGTATTTTATAGCTGAAAATAGCAGTGAATCATGCTTGGTTTCAAGGAAGTAAATATCTGTCCAGTGGAAGGAAGATTTGGTTTGAGTTCTAGCTATTGAGTGGGTAGTGTTTTCCTTAACATCTGCAGAGGCTCTTCGCTTCTCAATTTATTACACACAAATCAGATTAAAAGACTTCCACAAAATTTCCAACCTCAGCAAATTCCAACCTTTGGTAAAAGACATGAGATAGGGTAATGGGACTTCATTTTATGGGTCTATTTTAAAGTTTTCAAATGCTTCAAAAGATTATCCATCTCTGGGAAATGGGGATGTGATACAACCTCTGCAGCTCTTGGTGCCGCTCTCATTACATAGTCTAACCAAATGGGATTTCAAAAGTAACTTTCCAGAGTATCATTATAAGGACGTTTATGTCTGACCAGATGGATCAAGATGTCAGATTCTCATGGTCTTTGCATTAATTCAAACAAAAGTAAGCCCTTCTCTGAGATTTTGAAATGTTCAGCTTCTTTTCTACTACAATATTGACTTTTGGAGTGGAAAGTGAAGTAAAGTTATGTCTTATTTACAATGTTGTGCAAAATGAATAAGTAAAATGGAAAATCTCATTTGAAAGTATTTTGTGGTTTGCTAAATAAAAGCAATATATTGTGATAACAACAGCAAGGAAAAGAATACCATGCCTTAGGAATTATAAATGTTATCTATCAATCTATTCATGCTACAAATACCTTCAGATTGTTTGTTATGTGCTAGGCTCCAGGCAAGCCCAAGAGGTAAATGCCCTTCGTGTTGTTAAGGAACTTGTAGTCTAAGGGTATTTCCCCTGAGAACTGGAAGACCTATCATACAATAGGACCTCAGCCATTTCTCCTTACCCACAATCAAAACCTATACTTCAATGATGCCATACACCTGATAAAATCAGGTACACATATTAAGATGACTTTTTGGTGATCTCCTGTGAAAACAGCCTTATCTAAGTTATGATTTAGCAAAAGCAATCAAATACATAATCATATAGTAAAATTTTAGCAGAAATGTATAAGAAGTGTCAAGTGATAGGACAAATTGAGTTGGAAATTTCAGTTGGAGAAGAAAGCAAGAAAGGGCCACTGTAAACTTGATAGGCAGCCAGGCTAGATAGGGTTGACTTGTGCTTAATTGTTTAAATTGGGATGATATACTGAAATCTCTGGAATCTGCAGAGTAGTTTTGAGTTTTGAAGGAGAGGAAACTTGCGTGAATATGAAGAGGATATATATTCAAAGCCTATATATGCCTCCCCTGCCCAAGCAAAAAGAAATTGTAATCTGAGTGAAAACTATTAAGTACATCTTGGCATGGACAGAAAAGTATTGCTATTACAGGTATATTAGGAATATCTCTTTCCCCCTAACAATCTCTGTTAGTTATGGCATATAAACAATTCTTTTAGTTATATTCACAGAAGACACTGATAATCAGTCTTGATATTCTTTCTTCTGAGTCTTTCTTAAGGTCCTGGCAGTGTGTACCTGACACCATCTGGAAGGTCAGGAAGGGTTTCACTGTACTAACATTCAAATTTCAATCTGAAAGAAGTTTGTTAGCTGAGAAATGGGTGTGGTAAGAGTGTATTTCAGGCATTGCAAATAACTCTGTCCTTGTTTCTGTAGTTCTTCAGGTGAAAGGATATTCCAAGTATGAGAGGCTTAGGAGACCCACTTTAAATTCCAGTTTTCCTTAGAGTGTAGAGTTTCTTAACACATATTTATCTACTGACATTTTGCTAACATGATCTGTAAAAGGAAGGAAAGAGTGAAATTTCCTAAATACGTAGTAGCAATTAAATGATAGTTGTGACACCTTCCCAAATTAATTGCTTCATAAAAATATTTCTTAAAATGAATATGTTCTAATGACAATTCTCAGGACTCTTTACACAGTTGAGGTTGGTAATAGTATCTATTTTTAGTGGAGTTTTTAAAATTTACAATTTAAATTGTGTGTGACCACTTATTGTATCCCAAATTAAATTTGCCGAGAGAATTTTAAAGACATATTTTCACTTAAAAATCTTAAGTTTAAACCTAGGATGCTAGAGCCAGAAAAAACTACAAGAAACCATTTATTTTCTACTTGATCATTCCTGTTTTCTTTTTAAAAATTACCACTAAAGCCCACATTTAAGTCATTGGATTGAAAGTCATTATTTTAGTGAACACTGAAAAATAATTTCATAGTATATAAATTTTATGGTATTTTATTTAAACATTGCAACCACATTTACTTAAATGTAAACATTTAAGTATAATGTTTACTATAAATTAATTGATAGACTTGATAAAAAAATGCAGATCAACAGATAAGCAACAACAAGAAAGATAGCTGTGAGTTTGAGGAAGTGTTGAAGGGACTCTGTAGTTAATCTGACCAAGATTTGAATTTTAACTTAACCTCTTATCTACCTATGTGACACGTGGCAACTCATTTTCTTCCTGCAAAAAAAATGAGATAGTAGCACCCATCTCAGTGTGCTGTTGTAAGGGTTCAGTTATTAGCAAAATACCTAGCCCAAAAGTCACAATAAAAGGTCATGTGATTAAATAGTAAGATAAAGGTAAATTACTCTTGCCTTCTTTTCCATCATTGCCTCCAACCCAGTGAAGCAAATGATCGCCTTAATAAGAGCCTCACACAGAATCCTCTCCTACCCCATTCTGCAGTCATTTTTCATACAGTTCAACTAACCCACTCAACGCTGCATCAAGAAATCTCGTATATTAAGAAAAATTTCCCTTCAGCATTTCTATTTTTTCCAAGCCATCTTCGCATCTTTTTCACCTCTTTGACAAAACTAGCTCTCCAGTTTTTCTTTGTTTTCTCTTTTGATAACCAATAGAGCTCTTCTAACTCTTCTGACTCACAGGGAAAAGAACAGTGTCTTCTTTGCTGCCTGTGGCAATGTTTAGCCCAGGACTCTCTACCCTCTCTTTACAACAGCCCCTGCTATGAAACTGACAGGATTTGCTCCTCTGACCTTCCTTTATTTTAACACCGTGAAATTCAAAGACCTTGCGTATACTCTTTCATGTTTCTATCTTAATGTTTCTACTCACTGTCATTCTGCTCTGTGATTTCAATAGCTATATGATAATCAGTTAATACATATGTACCTTATCAATAACCAAATCTTGTTGTATTTTGTTTTTTTGTTTGTTTATGAATATTAGAACTTTTTCAGAACCACACAATAGCGGAGATGGGCTGTCTATTCAGCAGCCATTTCCTCTTCTTGGGCATGCAGGTAGACGATATTTTCCAGCCTCCTTTACTGTATGGCCACATGGCTGAGTTTTGTCCAATGCAAAGTGAGTGATGCATGCCATGTAGAGGCCTAGATCATCAAAACCTCCTATATATTATTCTGCACGCTTTTACCCATCCACCCATTTAATGCTGATGAACACACTGAAATTAGAAGCCAAGAAGGCAGAAGTATAAAATAGAAGGTGCCTGGAACTCTAAATCACTACTGGGAAGGGGGAGTTCTTACTAATCTGGTATTTGGGTTTTATGTGAGTGAACAAGAAACTTGTGCTGTGCTTGTGCTATTGTACATTTGGGGGGTTGTTGATTACAGTACCTGGCCTTACCTTAACTAATACATTTATCAGTTGTTTATATGATGAATATATATTATTCAAAATTTAGTAAGAATGGACTGATATTTAGGGGCCATTTTATTCATTTTTAATTGTTTCCTGCTTTATTGAATTTTGGAGCTTGGTTTTGGAAATTAGTCATTAATTCCTTGCGAGGACAAGGTAGAGAAGTTCAAGAGGAAAGAACAGTATGTGCAACAAACAGAGAATTAAAGTGACGAGTGTTCAAAAAATCACAAATTGTAAAGTGGAAGAAGCTAACAGGATATAAAGTTGCAAGGGTAGTTTGTGGCAAGATCATGAAGAGTCTTTTATATTAGCCAAAAAATTAGTAATGTGACGATCAGACAGAGTCAAGGAAAATGGCTCGTGTCCCCAAGTACTTCCTGCCCACCTCTATAACTACATTACTCACATTATATCATAATTTTATATGTCAAACATTACTTTCTAAGGCTTAGCTCTAATATGTCAGTGGTTCTAAATTGACCACAGAATGAATTCAAAATCTTTGTTTAAGTTGCCCTTGTTCCTGTTTCACCCTGCTTCACAGCTGTTATCCTAGGACTGGGTTTCTTAACTTCCTTGGCACTACTGATATTTTGAGCTGGATGGTTATTTGTTGTAGGTAGCTGTCCTGTACACTGTAAAATGTTTAGCAGCATCTCTGGCCTCTATCCACTAGATGACAGTAGCACTCTGCCCACTGCCCCACTTGTTATATTACATTGTCTCCAAGCATCGTCAAATGTCCCCTGGGAGACAAAATCACTCTCAGTTGAGGAAAAACTGTCCTAGATGTCCCATCACCATATTTGGGGGAATTCTTTTCATTTTTGTTTTGTAGGGAATCTTTTTTATAGATCTTTTGTTTTTTGGATCCCCTCCTTTCTTCTTTCTTAGTTAACCTCTTCATCTTAGTTGATTATATTCTCCTGCACCTTTCTGAGATAGAATGCATGGGTGGGTGGTAAGATTACTGCAAATTTGCATGTCTTTAACTTGGGATAGTCTACTTCATTTAATATCTTGACTGGATATACAATTCTTAGTTGAAAATTCTCTGAGAATTTTGAAGGCATTCCTCCACTGTGTTCTAGCTTCCAGCATTTCTATTGAGAAACCTGATATCATTCTGATTCCTGAATGTAGGCTCTTTTTACTCCTCTTGGAAAGGTTCTAGAATCTTCTCTTTGTCCCCATGTGTTCTGAAATTTCACAGTGATATGCTTTTGTGTAGTTCTTATGTAACCTTGTGCTGAGCACTTGATGAGCCCTCTCAATGTGGAAACTCATATGGTTCAACTTGGAAAATTTTTTAAACATTTTCTCTGATACGTTTCTTTTCTTCATCTTGTTTCGTTTTTCTTTCTGGACTTCTAAATGTACAATGTTTTAAGTCCTGGAATTATATTCTAGTCTTTTCTATTCCTTTTTGTCCCCTGCTTTCTAAGAGGTTTCTTCAACTTTGTCTCTAACCTTTCTATTGGACTTTCTTATACTTTCATAATTTTACTTTCCAAGATTTTAGTTTTTCTGTGCATGACATTTTAAAAAATTACCTCATGTTCTCATTTTATGTGTACAATAACCCTAACCTATCTGAAGATCTCAAGTGCCAGTTTAAAAAAAAAAGTCTTCTGCTCTTCTGCTTCTTTGCTGAGATCCTTTTGTTTTTGTTTTGTTTGTTTTTAACTTTTTATTTTATATTGGAGTATAGTTGATCAACAATGTTGTGTTAGTTTCAGGGGTACAGCAAAGTGAATCAGTTATACATATACATGTATCTATTCTTTTTCAAATTCTTTTCCCATTTAGGTTGTTACATAATATTGAGCAGAGTTCCCTATGCTATACAGTAGGTTCTTGTTGGTTATCCATTTTAAATATAGCAGTTGTTACTTTTGTTTACTTCCATCTTTATTCTTTATGTTAGAGGCTTTCTTCAAATGCCTGGTTTTATATGACTTTACATTCAGGTTTAAGAAATATATATTAAAAATTGATTGAAGGTATGTATGCATATGTGGGTCTTATCTAATGGTAGAATTGACTGTGTAGTACTTAATTTGGTTTTACTGGAAGATCCGCGTTTGTCAATATCTGCTGTTCTATTCTTGTATATTTCTTCAGAGAATATTCATTCATCCTCCTGCCTGGGATGTATCAACCTGTGAATAAGTGTTTTTAGAGCCAACTGGGAAAAGTTTTCTGGGTTTCAATGATAATTAATGAATACTCTTTATTTTCCATGTAGTGTCATTTCCTTAGCAATGTTCAGTGTCCCTGAGCCCACCACGTTAGAGGAGGGGCTGTGATCTGACTGCCAATGTTTGGGAAGATGATCTGAGGAAACTCATGATTTCTCCCATGGCTAACCAATTCTCTTGAATTCCACCCCACCAAATAGCCCCATTGTCAAGGTACCTGAGAATAAGTGTGTGTTGTTTTAAGCCATCAAGTTTGTTGTAATTGTTCAAAGCAGTCATAGGAAACAAACACACTAGCCATCCACCTGCTTCCTAGTTTCCAAAACCATGTTGTAGTCACTTCCTTCTCATATTGTCTTTATCCTTGTGCACTATGTCCTTTAAATCTTTCTTATCCTTTTTGTGGGAGTTTGGGTAAGAGAAATACTTAACACCTTTTTAATCCTCTATGTATTTTTCAGTAAGTTTTCTTTGTTTTTTTTAGAGGTGTCCAAATAATACCTTGTGCATATAATACATTGAAAGTGATTGTTGGATAATAAATGTACATTTTTGTTTGCATTTTGTGTGTTTTGAGTTTTTGATGAACTTTGGCTGTTTATGTACCAAGTTTGTTAGCATTCAGCATTTGTAATGGAGGAGGTAGACATAATTAAATAGAAAAACTATCAGAACTAAGACAGGAATGCTACAATTTTCAGTAACATTCAACATTGTTTTGGAACTATTAGTTAATGTAGTTAGGCAAGAAATATGAAATAACTGGTATAAATATTGGAAAAAATAAAAATTATCTCTATACACTAATGTTATGACCATATACCTAGAATATTTAAGATTCCACTCTTGTAGATAATAATAACAAAATACTACAGCTACAAACAAAAAGAACTCTGCAAAATCAGATAGACATAGACTGCCAATTTTGAATGATCAGATATACAGACTCTAAAATAAATTAAGTACACCCAATAAGGTTGATGGAATCAGAGTGGGTATTATTATAAAAGTAATAAGAAAAAAACAAAAGTCTATCAAAATCAACTAGCTGATCTGAAAAAAAAAATCAAGTAACTCTACTAGAAAGGAGTACGAGATTGAAACTAGAAACTTAGTTGAGGTGGTATTCTTGCTTAGGAGAAAGTGAAGAAATTAGTGAACTGCTTATCTGAAGAGATTACACAGAAGTATCACAGAGAGACCAATAAGACTGAAAATCGAAAGAGAGGTTAGGTGACAGAAAGGACTGAGTGAAAAGCCTGTCTCTAATAGTATTTTTTTTAACATCTTTATTAGAGGATAATTACTTTACAGTGATGTGTCAGTTTCTGCTATATAACAAAGTGAATCAGCTATATATATATATATACATATATCCCCATATCTCTTCCCTCTTGTGTCTCCCTCCCTCCCACCCTCCCTATCCTACCCCTCTAGGTGGTCACAGAGCACCGAGCTGATCTCCCTGTGCTATGTGGCTGCTTCCCACTAGCTATCTATTTTATGTTTGGTAGTGTATATATGTCCATGCCACTCTCTCACTTTGTCCCAGCTTACCCTTCCCCCTCCCTGTATCCTCAAGTCCATTCTCTAGTAGTTCTGCATCTTTATTCCCATCTTGCCCTTAGGTTCTTCTGACCATTTTCTTTCTTTTTTTTTTTTTTTTAATTCCATATATATGTGTTAGCATACGGTATTTGTTTTTCTCTTTCTGACTTCCTTCACTCTGTATGACAGTCTCTAGGTCCATCCACCTCACTACAAATAATTCAGTTTCGTTCCTTTTTATGACTGAGTAATATTCCATTGTATATATGTGCCACATCTTTTTTTTTTTTTTTAACATCTTTATTGGAGTATAATTGCTTTACAGTAGTGTGTTAGTTTCTGCTTTATAACAAAGTGAATCAGTTATATATATACATATGTCCCCATATCTCTTCCCTCTTGCATCTCCCTCCCTCCCACCCTCCCTATCCCATCCCTCTAGGTGGTCACAAAGCACCAAGCTGATCTCCCTGTGCTATGCGGCTGCTTCCCACTAGCTATCTATTTTACGTTTGATAGTGTATATATGTCCATGCCACTCTCTCACTTTGTCACAGCTTACCCTTTCCCCTCCCCATATCCTCAAGTCCATTCTCCAGTAGGTCTGCGTCTTTATTCCCGTCTTGCCCCTAGGTTCTTCATGACCTTTTTTTTTTTTCCTTAGATTCCATATATATGTGTTAGCATACTGTATTTGTTTTTCTCTTTCTGACTTCCTTTACTCTGTGTGACAGACTCTAGGTCCATCCACCTCACTACAAATAACTCAATTTCGTTTCTTTTTATGGCTGAGTAATATTCCATTGTATATATGTGTCATAGCTTCTTTATCCATTCATCTGTTGATCGACACTTAGGTTGCTTCCATGTCCTGGCTATTGTAAATAGAGCTGCAATTAACATTTTGGTACATGTCTCTTTTTGAATTATGGTTTTCTCAGGGTATATGCCCAGTAGTGGGATGGCTGGGTCGTATGGTAGTTCTGTTTTTACTTTTTTAAGGAACCTCCATACTGTTCTCCATAGTGGCTGTATCAATTTACGTTCCCACCAACAGTGCAAGACGGTTCCCTTTTCTCCACACCCTCTCCAGCATTTATTGTTTGTAGATTTTTTGATGATGGACATTCTGACCGGTGTGAGATGGTATCTCGTAGTTTTGATTTGCATTTCTCTAATGATTAATGATGTTGCGCATTCTTTCATGTGTCTGTAGGCCATCTGTATATCTTCTTTGGAGAAATGTCTATTTAGGTCTTCTGCCCATTTTTGGATTGGGGTGTTTGTTTTTTTGATATTGAGATGCATGAGTTGCTTGTATGTTTTGCAGATTAATCCTTTGTCAGTTGCTTCATTTGCAAATATTTTTTCCCATTCTGAGGGTTGTCCTTTCGTCTTGTTTATGGTTTCCTTTGCTGTGCAAGAGCTTTTAAGTTTCATTAGGTCCCATTTGTTTATTTTTGTTTTTACTTCCATTTCTCTAGGAGGTGGGTCAAAAAGGATCTTGCTGTGCTTTATGTCATAGAGTGTTCTGCCTATGTTTTCCTCTAAGAGTTTGTTGATATCTGACCTTACATTTAGGTCTTTAATCCTTTTTGAGTTTATTTTTGTGTATGATGTTAGGGAGTATTCTAATTTCATTCTTTTACAAGTAGCTGTCCAGTTTTCCCAGCACCACTTATTGAAGAGGCTGTCTTTCCTCCACTGTATATTCTTGCCTCCTTTATCAAAGATAAGGTGAGCATATGTGCGTGGGTTTATCTCTGGGCTTTCTATCCTGTTTGATTGATCCATATTTCTGTTTTTGTGCCAGTACCATACTGTCTTGATGACTGTAGCTTTGTAGTATAGTCTGAAGTCAGGGAGCCTGATTCCTCCAGCTCCGTTTTGCTTTCTCAAGATTGCTTTGGCTATTCAGGGTCTTTTGTGTTTCCATACAAATCGTGAAATTTTTTGTTCTAGTTCTGTGAAAAATGCCATTGGTAGTTTGATAAGAATTACATTGAATCTGTAGGTTGCTTTGAGTACTAGATTCATTTTCACAATGTTGATTCTTCCAATCCAAGAACATGGTATATCACTCCATCTATTTGTGTCATCTTTAATTTCTTTCATCAGTGTCTCATAATTTTCTGCATACAGGTCTTTTATCTCCTTAGGTAGGTTTTTTCCTAGATACTTTATTCTTTTTGTTGCAGTGGTAAATGGGAGTGTTTTCTTAATTTCACTTTCAGATTTTTCATCATTAGTGTATAAGAATGCAGGAGATTTCTGTGCATTAATTTTGTATCCTGCTACTTTACCAAATTCATTGCTTAGCTCTAGTAGTTTTCTGGTAACATCATTAGGATTCTCTATGTATAGTATCATGTCATCTGCAAACAGTGACAGCTTTACTTCTTCTTTTCTGACTTGGATTCCTTTTATTTCTTTTTATTCTCTGATTGCTGTGGCTAAAACTTCCAAAACTATGTTGAATAATAGTGGTGAGAGTGGGCAACCTTGTTGTGTTCCTGATCTTAGTGGAAATGGTTTCAGTTTTTCACCATTGAGGACGATGTTGGCTGTGGGTTTGTCATATATGGCCTTTATTATGTAGATGAAAGTTCCCTCTATGCGTACTTTCTGGAGGGTTTTTGTCATAAATGGGTGTTGAATTTTGTCGAAAGCTTCCTCTGCATCTATTGAGATGATCATATGGTTTTTCTCCTTCAATTTGTTAATACGGTGTATCACGTTGATTGATTTGCATATACTGAAGAATCCTTGCATTCCTGGGATAAACCCCGCTTGATCATAGTGTATGATCCTTTTAATGTGCTGTTGGATTCTGTTTGCTAGTATTTCGTTGAGGATTTTTGCATCTATGTTCATCAGTGATATTGATCTGTAGTTTTCTTTCTTTGTGACATCTTTGTCTGGTTTTGGTATCAGAGTGATGGTGGCCTCGTAGAATGAATTTGGGAGTGTTCCTCCCTCTGCTGTATTTTGGAAGAGTTTGAGAAAGATAGGTGTTAGCTCTTCTCTAAATGTTTGATAGAATTCGCCTGTGAAGCCATCTGTTCCTGGGCTTTTGTTTGTTGGAAGATTTTTAATCACAGTTTCAATTTCAGTGCTTGTGATTGGTCTGTTCATATTTTCTATTTCTTCCTGGTTCAGTCTCGGAAGGTTGTGCATTTCTAAGAATTTGTCCATTTCTTCCAGGTTGTCCATTTTATTGGCATATAGTTGCTTGTAGTAATCTCTCATGATCCTTTGTATTTCTGCAATGTCATTTGTTACTTCTCCTTTTTCATTTCTAATTCTATTGATTTGAGTCTTCTCCCTTTTTTTCTTGGTAAGTATGGCTAATGGTTTATCAATTTTGTTTATCTTGTCAAGGAACCAGCTTTTAGTTTTATTGATCTTTTCTATCGTTTTCTTCATTTCTTTTTCATTTATTTCTGATCTGATCTTTATGATTTCTTTCCTTCTGCTAAGTTTGGGGTTTTTTGTTCTTTTTTCTCTAATTGCTTTACGTGTACGGTTAGGTTGTTTATTTGAGATGTTTCTTGTTTCTTAAGGTAGGCTTGTACAGCTATAAACTTCCCTCTTAGAACTGCTTTTGCTGCATCCCATAGGTTTTGGGTCGTTGTGTTTTCATTGTCATTTGTTTCTAGGTATTTTTTGATTTCCTCTTTGATTTCTTCAGTGATCTCTTGGTTATTAAGTAGTGCGTTGTTTAGCCTCCATGTGTTTGTATTTCTTACAGATTTTTTCCTGTAATTGATATCTAGTCTCAAAGCATTGTCGTCGGAAAAGATACTTGATACGATTTCAATTTTCTTAAATTTACCTCTAATAGTATTTTAAACAGAGAGAATAAGGAGAAAAAAGAGAAGCAGCATTAGAAGAGAAAAATAGTGAAATTTTATAGAATTTTGAAAGACAAAGGCACTTATATTTAGAATGTCCAATGAATCCCTAAATATGAAAAGGCAATCCAGAGAAGAACAAATCAGTGAAATGGAAATCTAAATTAAAATGAGATATTATTATACCTACCAAACTGTTACAAAATATAAAAGCCTGAACATACCAAATGTTGGTAAGACAGGAGTGATGAGAACCCTCAAACTGCTGGCAGACTCTAAGTTGATATGACTATTCTGGAAAGCAGTTGGGCAGTATCAGTAAAAATTAGAACTATATGGACACATTGGCTTCGAAATCCTACTTTTAGAATTTAACCTACAGAAATGAAAGCACCAGTATGCAATATTCATATGTAATGTTACTTCAACTTTGTTTATAGAGGCAAAAATTGAAGGAAGAAGAGAGGGAGGAAGGAAATGTTGTGATGATGAAAACATCATTTATAATATGGTCCCATTAATGTAGATTCATGTGAATGCATGAAGAAATTCATGAAAAGACTATCACAAAATATTAATGGTGGTTATCTCAGGGCACTGGATTTCCTTTATGTTTTACTTTATCCTTTTATGTATTGTTGAAAGCTTGGCAACAGACATGCATTGTAAAAACATAAAATAAAAATAATAAATCCATTTTTCCTTGTGGAAAAATAAGGAAAAAACCAAAAAAGGTGAATATTTTATCAGGCCTATTTTTGCTATGTTGATGTGCAGTAAGTTTAATTCTGTTCAGCCCTTTGTATAATTAAAACTGGATCTAATCTTATAAAATGAGTAAGCAACCTTTAACTTGATTAACAAATACAGTCATCAATCACCTTTCAAGGTCAAAAAGAACAGAAACAAAATTTTTAAAGTAGTTGCATACCTAGTGATGGTTTTACTTATTTGACAAAGAAAAAGCTACTTCAGAAAGAAGGTTACAGTCACATTCTTTGGTATCCACATAGCCATTGATAAATTCATTCATCAATTCAAGTTTAACCTCCGTTACACTGTAAGTGCCATAAAGACAAAGGCTTCATTTGTCTTATTCTCGGTCTTTTGCCCGGTATCTAGCACAGTGGCTGCCTCATCATAGAAGTTCAGTCAGTATTTACTAAAGGAGTGAATATATTCACACATTCATACAAGCCATAATTTTGTGCTTTTGTTATTCTTTTGTTATTTAATATTCATTCTAAATTCTTCCCACAAGTATTTGTTTAGTAATTACAATGTTCAGAGGAACTAAAAATAAATATTAGAGTTAGTAATAAGAACAAATGCTAAATTAATATTTCTGTGTGTCATGTTGTTCTAAAGGGTTTATATATATTCACTCATTTAATCCTCTCAGCCAACGAATATTACTCCCATTTTACAGATGGTAACACTGAAGCACTTAATTTGTATAAGTTTCCATAGCTACTGAGTTGCAGATGCTGGGTTTAAGTCCAGGTGGTCTAGCTCCAGAGTCCAGCTTTCCCTACAGTCATGTATCTCATCTCTGACAATATAGAAATGTCAACAATTCAAGATCAACTCATTGATAACCGATACACCTAATTTTCTCTGCTGAGATGTGTTTCATTTCCTACTTAGGTAGCACCAGAGCTGTGCAGTGCATGGAGGTGGTTAGTTTGGGCAGGGTACAGAACTGATGTGAACAATATGCCATGGAAACCAGATGTGTAAAGATAATTAACAAGAGAAAAACCAAATGATGCCATGAATCTAGGGAGGCAAAGGGCAAAGGCCAGAACAGAAGGCCAGAGGACAGGTGTGAGGATAGATTTGTGAGGACGAAGATTGACTGTGGTCAGGAGGAGCAGGCAAACATGTAGGTCCATGTACACATAAATGCAAATCAGAATAATGAGAGAAAGAAAGAGCTCAGCCCAGGAAGTTTGCTGGGACTTAAGTATCGGTTCAGGGTGATAGCAAGAACGAGAACAGCAGGAGACTGGCAATAGGTGTACGGGTCCAGCAGCAGCAAAGAGACTGATGCAGAACCAAAGGTTTTCTGAGGTACAACATACTGTACCCATTTAGCCCCAGGTAACAATTGGCTTTGGCGGGCAAGTAGGTTTGAGAGAGAAGGTGGCACTGTCAACAACACTTGGATGGAGTACAGAATTGAGGAAACAGCAAGCAAAGCGTGTTTTTCTGTAGATTTAATTTTTGTTCATTTTTATTTTTTAAATATTTACTGAGTAATATGTGTTCACTGATAAGCAAAAAAGAGTGAAGAAATGTCACAATACCACCACTCAAAGATATTACTGTTAAAAAGTAGCATGAAATTTTGTGTGTTTAAAAAAAAAATGCTCTGAAAACTTTTCAAACGCACAAAAGTAGAAGGATGAGTGTGATGCACTGTCATGAACCCATCACTCAGCTTCAGCATGCCACCATTCTTGTTCTTCTGTCCCCCCCCCACATTTTAATACGTTCACACACACAGAAACAGAAAAGCCTGTCATGCCACTCAAATGTCATAAATGCCCTTTTTCTTAATACTGTAATCATCAATAAATTGCCATGTTAATAAAAATAAATTTAAATGATTATTTTTTTCTAGCTTCATAACACTGTAGTCTTTGGATATATCATGAATAACCACATTTATTTATGCTTAGTTTGTTCCCAGTCTTAAAAATAAAGTGCTGCCTCGATATATACACATATATATGTACACACAAAATATATATATTATATACATATACACACATAATAAAGCACTTACCCTTCTGCATATATATATGCAAAATATATATGTATATGTGTATATATATGTATATGTGTGTGTGTATATATATATATATATACATATATATATAAAACATTTGTACACTATTCCAATTATGTCCTTAGAATAAACTATTAGACATGAAAATTTCTGGGTCAAAGAGTAAGTCTATTTTTAAGTGTTTTTATATTTATTATCAAATAACACTCCAGAAATTTCCTACTGTTTTACGCTCTTAGCAACAGTGTATAGATATGCATATATTTCAATTGCCTCGGTAATACTGAGTAATTGAAATTCTTTGTAATTTTTTCAAGTTGATTATTTTAGGAGGTATCATTGTATAGCTGTATAATTCTTTGAATATTACTAATATTAGATATTTTTGTGTTTATAAGCCAAGACACACTTGCCAAAAGTAAAAGGCTGATTTCATAAACTACACATTTCTTTTTTTCATATATTGATTAACCTTATATGTGTATTTTTCTAGATATATTTCCCAAAGAAAAAATCTGCATTCCAAAAATAATATATGTAATAGTGTATTTAATTTTCTGAGAAGGTATAGACTGCTTTAAAGGAGATTGCTAGTAAATTAGATTAACTATATTTAGCATTCAATTCCAAAACCATTGAGGTTTATATCCATTAAATATGAATTTGTACCTGAATACATTTTGTTGCTCTGTATTGTTGTCACTTCATGGTTGGCTGTTTTCCATTTTAGAAGGTTTAGTATTTGAGTAGGTCAGATAATGGTTTGATAGCTTACAAAACTTTAGAAACCAGCCACTGAAGCACTAAGTAAATTACATCTATATATAACCTCATTTCAAAAAATAAGACTATGTGATAGTAAAATGAAGTATATAAAATATCATTTGGTCTAATGACTGTGTTTTTATTTTTCCAAAGATAATTTATCCGTGACTGTTAATGCTTTGAAAAGCTTTGCTGTCAAAGTCAATTGGTGGAGGGGGAGTCAGCATGCTCAAATATTTTTCTGAATAATAAAAATGCCCAAAATAGAATCTAGCAATGAAAGTCAACAGGGAGTGATGGAAAGAGGGGAATCTAGGCAAATTGTTTTATATTTTGCATAACTGAAGAGCCAGATGGTTTAACTGGATTTTTATTTTCAGAACCACCCACTGCAGCATTTTAACTAAGTCTCAAGTCAAATACGGTACAGTACTGCCAAATTGAGTTTAACAGTGTAGACCAGAGCCCATTACCTTATCCAGGCATTCCCAGGTTCCTTTTCCTTGTGGTGCTGCCAGACAGATCTGCCCTCTTTATACTGGTTTAGAAACAATTTTACACTAACTCACTACCTCTTCCAGGTAGAGATGAGATAAAGCAATAGGTATGGCACATGCTCAGGAAATGTTCACGGTTCTGCTTTTGACTTTTCTTGTCTAATATCAATCTGGCAGTAATATTTAATCAGTCTTATCCAGTTGTCATTTTTGTTCCATTTTGAAGAATCTTATAATGACCATCTTGGTCATCAAAGAGAAGCAAGAAAATTGATCCAATATGTCAAACATACACTAGTGTCATATTTCACTGTTCAATTTCAGGGAATATTTGCTCTCATATTGTTTTTAATCGTCAATTTTAATCAGTAACCTAAATTAAAGCATATAAATTTTGTAAAACATATTGCTTACAAAACTTTTATTTTCTTGCTGTTGTCTTTTTAAGGTCTTCACTTGATACACCAAAAGAATTCAATTGTCCCTTTCCTAGTTTTAAAAATTTCTGCTATTTCTTTTTTTCACTTTTTGCATCCCGTTTATCCCTATCTTTAACATGCTTAAATTCTGGCAAAGAATCGGAAGCTAAATGGCCAAATTCCTCAGGAAAGTCTGTACTTTTGGTATTTCCTGACCAACAAAAAACATGTTGGACCATGAGTCTAGCCAGAAAAAACAAATAGCTGTTGAAAATGATCCAGTCCAATTTTGTAGGTCCAGTCTAGAAAGGGATTTTGAGCTTCAGGTTAATATCCAAACTTTGTATGTCAGAATGAAAGCAAATCTACTAGGGTTTGATCATCATCAGTTAAACCCAGAGAACTGACTGGTGAAATATATGCATACTTTCATTCCAAATGGCTAATACTAAATGTTTTTATGAGGTTGAGTCACTTTTCTAAAGAATGTTGCAGTAAACCAGTTTTATGTCAGAACGTCATGAAGGAATGGACTTTGGTATCTGCTCATTTGGGCTTCTATCTCTTCTCATATCTACTTTAAGGAATCTAGATTAGATTTGTCCTACTAGCTTCTCTGCTTCCATCTTCTTTCTATAGTTCATTGGCTGCTTGAGTCCCTGGCTCAATTGGGAGCATCAGACAACACTACCCTGCTCTGGCCTCCCCGTTTGGGTACCTTCCAGTGTAGCCAAATTCCCCCTGGAATACAACTGTAACAGCATTAAACATGTCAGGCTTGGAATAATTTTGCTGACTCAGTTCAGAATTGGATTGAATGAAACATAGCTGCTATTAACAAAATATTTTATGTTCTATTACACTTAGGGATGAGAACAATGCAAAAACACAGGAGCTTAGACTAACCATGTGTATCATTTTACATACAGGAAGAAGAACCCTTTGAGCCTGAGATACTGGTGTGCCTAAATCATAAAGGAATTAGCTTTTGGCTTCTGAGTATCAGCCCGGGCACTGCACTGCATGATCCTGTTGAACAGAAGGTAAGTGTGACAATTTCATCTCCTGATAATTCAGCCGTGAATTACTTTAAGCACATTTTTTACTTCTGTATATTCAGAAAAAAACATTTTTTTTCAAACTTATATTTGGCTATATCTAACTTTTAAGAGGAGCAATCATGAAAAATCAAGTGGGATAACCCTGGGTTACAAACTTACTGGTTAAGAAATTAGGCTGTGAAGTAACAGAATTGAAATTAATATGCCATTTCCACCACGTGCTAGCTGTGTGATTTGGGCCAAATTACTTAATCTCTCTTAATTTCAATTTATCTATTGACAAAATGAGTATAGCAGTAGAACTTAATTGTTGTGAGTATTAAAGAAAGTAATCCATCTGAAGACTCAAGAGCATGGCATTATGTGCTATGTAAGGGATCACTATCAGTTTTAGTAGAGTTTATAGGGTGGGGGAATTGGAATGAATCACAATTACCTTATCTTACTCCACCATCTTGGCCTCCATGTGCCATCCCTGGTTTCATTAGACACACGTGAATTGTCAAGGGTGGGTCCTGAACTGTAGTTTTGTAAGTCTCTTAACTTGGATCTTTCATTCTAATTCAGTTTGTTGAGAATACTTTAAACTTTTATGTAACACCTCAGAATGCTGTCAAATGCTTCAAGTTCTCACTTTCTTTTGGAGCTTGCCAGTATTTGGTGAGCATGCTCTTTGTTTCTTTCTTTTTCTTTTTCTTTCCAGAATGTGTCTTCTCCTTCTATGGGATCAATCTCTTATACTTATTGTTACATTCTTTTCTTTCTCCTTTTCCTGTCATCATTCTCTATCCTTTATTCTCTTGGTGAAAGTTTAAGTTCCCTTCCTCCTTCTCAGAGTCATATAACTTCATCCTTCCTTTCCAATATAATTCTATGCACTGTATTTAAAATTTTTCATTTTCTGCAATAAATCTTATTAAACATTTCTTAATTCTCTTCATCTTCTCCCTGACTATGGCTATTAGCTAGAAAGAAGTTCTTATTCTCAAAAGGAAAAAGACAGCATATCTCACAAACTATAGACTAATAACTTTATCTCAGCAAGATTCTAGAGTACATTTTAAACGAATAGTTTTTGAGCACCCAGGGAAAAAACAATCATGAAGTATCAGCATGTATTCATTTAGAACAAGTCATGATGGGTATAGTTTATTTCTTTCCTTGATAGGATTACTAAACAGATGGTCAGTAAATATATTAAGCATGACATATCTAGGCTTCAGCAAGTGATTTAGAAAGATTTCTTGAAGAGTTCTTTTTTTAAAAAAAACACTACTTTTTAGAGCAGTTTAGGTTTACAATAAAGTTGAGAGAAAGGTACAGGATTTCTCATTCCCTGCTTATAGACATAAAAATCCTCCCCCCTTATCAATATCACTCACCAGAATGGTACATTTTTTACCAAGGATGATCCCACATTGACAAATCATAATCACTCAGTGCATAGTTTACCTTTAAGTTCACTCTTGGTGTCCTGCATTCTTTGGGCAAATGTACAATGACATATATCCATAATCATATATCATACAAAGCATTTTCACTGCCCAAAAAATTCTCTGTGCTCTGATTGTTTGGGCAAATGCACAATGGGCAAATGTACAATGACATATATCCATAATCATATATCATACAAAGCATTTTCACTGCCCAAAATATTCTCTGTGCTCTGATTGTTCATCTCCACTGTGTCCCTCCACCCTCCCCCAATCCCCCAGTGGCAAACACTAATCTTTTTATTACCTCCACAATTCTTACTTTTCCAGAATCTTATATAATTGGAAACATACAGTATGTAGCTTTTTAAGATTGGCCTCTTTCACTTAGTAATACGTATTTATGTTTCTTTCATGTCATTTCATAGCTTGATAGGTCATTTCTTTTTAGTGCTGAATAATATTCCATTGTTTAGATGTATCACAGTTTATTCATCCATTCAGGTACTGAAGGATTTGGTTGCTTCTGAGTTTAGACAATTATAAGTGAAGCTTCTATAAACATCTGTGTGCAGGTTTTTGTGTGGACAAAAGTTTTCAGTTCCTTTGAGTAAATACCAGAGCACAATTGCTGAATCATATGGTAAGAATATATTTACTTTTGTAAGCAACTTCCAAGTGTCTTCTGAAATGGCTGTACCATTTTGCATTCCCACCAACATTATATGAGAGATCCTGTTGCTCCACATCCTTGTCAGCATTTGGTGTTGTCAGTGTTCTGGATATGCCCATGCTAGTAGTTGTATCTCATTGTTATTTCATTGTTGTTTTAATTTTCATTTCTCTGGTGACTTATGATATGGAGCACCTATTTATATGCTTATTTGCCATCTGGGTATCTTTTTTTGGTGAAGAGTTTGTTAAGGTCTTTGGCCCATTTTTTTTTTTCCTTTAGCATGGCCCATTTTTTAAGTGGGTTGTTTGTTTTCATATTGTTGAATTTTAAGATTTCTTTATATATGTTGGATAACAATTTTTCAATCAGATGTGTCTTTTGAAAGTATTTTCTCCCAATCTGTGACTTGTCTTTTCATTCTCTTAATATTCTCTCACAGAGCAGAAGTTTTACATTTTAATGAAGTCCAAATTACCAATTATTTCTTTCATGCGTTGTATATTTGGTGTTTTATCTAAAAAGACATCACCATAGCCAAGGTCATCTAGGTTTTCTATTATGTTGTCTTCTAGGAGTTTAACATTTTTGTGTTTTACAGTTAGGTCTATGATCCACTTCGAGTTAATTTTTGTGAAGGGTTTAAGGTCTGTGTCTAGATTTATTTTTTTGCAGGTGGATTTCCAGTTGTTCCAATACCACTTGTTGAAGAGATTTTCTTTGCTCCATTGTGTTGCCTTTGATGTTTTGTCAAGGACCAGTTGACTATATTTATGTAGGTCTATTTTGGGGCTCTCTATTCTGTTTCATTGATTTGTCTGTTCTTTCATCAATACCACACTGTCTTGAATACCATAGTTTTTAAGTAAGTCTTGAAATCAGGTAGTATCAGTCCTCCAATTTTCTTCTTCTCCTTCAGTATTGTGTTGGCTATTCTGGCCTCTCCATCTAAACTTTAGAATTAGTTTATAGATATTAGAAAGTAATTCAGATTATTTATAGATCATTGGAAAATCCAACCAGAGAATTACGTACATTTGACATCTTTAAAATAACTGGAAACAGATTCATGAAATCCTTTCTGAACCTTGAATCAATTCTGCAAGGTTGTAAAATATGCACTCAACACACAAAAGTCAGTTGTGTTTCTATACATAAGAAATGAAAAAAAGGATGTAGAGTTGGAGAGAAAGAAGTAAACGTATACATATGTGCTTAACTGATTTTTGACAAGTGCCAAGATCATCAGCAGTTAAAAAAGTTTCTTCAACATGTGATGCTGGGACAACTGTATATCCACATACAAAACAATGAAGTTAGGTCCTTACCTCACACCGTATAAAAAATTAACTCAAAAAAGTTGAGTAAGCTAAATATAAGTGATAAAATTATAAAACTCTTATACGAAAACATAGGGGTAAATCTCCATGGCCTTGCATCTGGTAATGAATTCTTAGCTGTGACAACAAAAGTAAAAATATATTGGATTTTATCAAAATTAAAAACTTTTGTGCATCAAGGGCACTATCAAGAAAATGAGAACACAAGCTAACACAACATTGTGAATAAACTATACTTGAATAAAATGTTGTTTGTTTTGGGAAAAAAAGAAAGTACAAACACAACTTACAGAATGAGATAAAATATTTGTGAGCCATATATCTGATAATGGTCAGGAATCCAAAATATATAAAGACTTCCTACAGCACAACAAAAAATTAAACCACCCAATTTAAAAATGGGAAAAGAACTTAAATAGACTTCTATACAAAGAAGATATAGATGCCCAATAAGCACATGAAAAGATTCTCAGCATCATTAGTCATTAAAGAAATGCAAATCAAAACTATAATGAGATACAACTTCACATCCACAAGGATGGCTACAATAAGTATAAAAGAAAAAGAGCAAGTGTTGACAAGGATGTGGAGAAATTGGAACCCTGTACGTTGGTGTTCGGAATGCAAAGTGGTTCATCCGTGGAAAACAGTTCTGTGGTTCCTCAGCAAGTTAAATACAGAATAACCATGTAATCCAGCATATTCCACTTCTCGATATATGTCCAAAAGAATTAAAAACATATACGCAAACAGGTTTTTGAACATGAACGTTCATGTACCATTCACAATAGCCAAAATGTTGGAAACAACCCAAATGTCCATCAATGGATAAATGGAAAAAAAATTGTGGTATGTATCTATATATCAATACCCAATGGAATATTATTCAGTTGTAAAAATAAAAATGAAGTACTGATACATTGTAAAATGTGGATATACCTAGAAAACATTATGCTAAGTGGAAGAATCAAGACACAAAATGTCACATATTGTAAGATTCCACTTACATGAAATGTCCAGAATAGATAAATCTGTATAAACAGTGAGCAGATTGGTGGTTGCCAAGGTCTGAAATGGGGGAGAAGGGTCAAATGGGGAATAATTGCTTAATGTGTATAAGGTTTTATTTTGGAGTAATGGAAATATTTTGGCACTAGATAAAGGTAGTGGTTGCACAACATTGTGGATGTACTAAATGTCACTGAATTGTTCATTTTAAAACAATTTTATGTTCCCTGATTTCACCTCAATAAAAAAATAAAATTTAAACTAACAAAATGGAGTTACAGTCATCCCTCAGTATCTTTGTGAGATTCTTTCCAGGAAACCCCTTTGATACCAAAATCCAAGGATGTTCAAGTTCCTTATATAAAAGGGCATAGTATTTGCATGTAGCCTATGCACATTCCGTATACTTTAAATCATCTCTAGATTATTAAAATACCTAATACAATGTAAATGCTATGCAAATAGTTGGTGGTGTGTGTCAAATTCAAGTTTTGCCTTTTGAAATTTTCTGGAATTTTTTTCCCAATATTTTTGATTGGTGGTTGGTTGAATCTGAGGATGTGGAATCCAAGAATTCAGAGGGCCAACTGTGTACTCATTTTACACTAGGACTTCCATTGCAATGTTGAATGGCATTGGTGAGTGGGGATATTTTTGCCTTTTTCCTGATATGAAGGGGGTTAAGCATCCAGTTTCCCATTATTAAATATCATGTTACCTATAGATTTTTTGTAGAAATTCTTTTTCAAGTTGACATCGTTATTGGAGTATAATTGCTTTACAATGGTGTGTTAGTTTCTGCTTTATAACAAAGTGAATCAGCTATACATATACATATATCCCCATATCTCTTCCCTCTTGTGTCTCCCTCCCTCCCACCCTCCCTATCCAACCCCTCTAGGTGGTCACAAAGCACCGAGCTGATCTCCCTGTGCTATGCGTCTGCTTCCCACTAGCTATCTATTTTATATTTGGTAGTGTATATATGTCCATGCCACTCTCTCACTTTGTCCCAGCTTACCCTTCCCCCTCCCCATATCCTCAAGTCCATTCTCCAGTAGGTCTGCGTCTTTATTCCCGTCTTGCCCCTAGGTTCTTCATGACCTTTTTTTTTTTTTTTAGATTCCATATATATGTGTTAGCATATGGTATTTGTTTTTCTCTTTCTGACTTAGTTCACTCTGTGTGACAGACTCTAGGTCCATCCACCTCACTACAAATAACTCAATTTCGTTTCTTTTTATGACTGAGCAATATTCCATTGTATATATGTGCCACATTCATCTGTTGATGGACACTTAGGTTGCTTCCATGTCCTGGCTATTGGAAATAGAGCTGCAGTGAACATTGTGCTACGTGACTTTTTTGGATTATCGTTTTCTCAGGGTATATGCCCAGTAGTGGGATTGCTGGGTCGTATGGTAGTTCTATTTTTAGTTTCTTAAGGAACCTCCATACTGTTCTCCATAGTGGCTGTATCAATTTACATTCCCACCAACAGTGCAAGAGGGTTCCCTTTTCTCCACACCCTCTCCAGCATTTATTGTTTGTAGATTTTTTGATGATGGCCATTCTGACCAGTGTGAGATGATATCTCATTGTAGTTTTGATTTGCATTTCTCTAATGATTAATGATGTTGAGCATTCTTTCATGTGTCTGTTGGCCATCTGTATATCTTCTTTGGAGAAATGTCTATTTAGGTCTTCTGCCCATTTTTGGATTGGGTTGTTTGTTTTTTTGATATTGAGATGCATGAGCTGCTTGTAAATTTTGGAGATTAATCCTTTGTTAGTTGCTTCATTTGCAAATATTTTCTCCCATTCTGAGGGTTGTCTTTTTGTCTTGTTTATGGTTTCCTTTGCTGTGCAAAAGCTTTTATGTTTCATTAGGTCCCATGTGTTTATTTTTGTTTTTATTTCCATTTCTCTAGGAGGTGGGTCAAAAAGAATCTTGCTGTGATTTATGTCATAGAGTGTTCTGCCTATGTTTTCCTCTAAGAGTTTGATGGTATCTGCCCTTACATTTAGGTCTTTAATCCATTTTGAGTTTATTTTTGTGTATGGTGTTAGGGAGTGTTCTAATTTCATTCTTTTACAAGTAGCTGTCCAGTTTTCCCAGCACCGCTTATTGAAGAGGCTGTCTTTTCTCCACTGTATATGCTTGCCTCCTTTATCAAAGATAAGGTGAGCGTATGTGCGTGGGTTTAACTCTGGGCTTTCTATCCTGTTTGATTGATCCATATTTCTGTTTTTGTGCCAGTACCATACTGTCTTGATGACTGTAGCTTTGTAGTATAGTCTGAAGTCAGGGAGCCTGATTCCTCCAGCTCCGTTTTGCTTTCTCAAGATTGCTTTGGCTATTCAGGGTCTTTTGTGTTTCCATACAAATCGTGAAATTTATTGTTCTAGTTCTGTGAAAAATGCCAGTGGTAGTTTGATAGGGTTTGCATTGAATCTGTAGATTGCTTTGGGTAGTAGAGTCATTTTCACAATGTTGATTCTTCCAATCCATGAACATGGTATATCTCTCCAACTACTTGTATCATCTCTAATTTCTTTCATCACTGTCTCATAATTTTCTGCATAAAGGTCTTCTGTCTCCTTAGGTAGGTTTATTCCTAGATATTTTATTCTTTTTGTTGCAATGGTAAATGGGAGTGTTTTCTTTTTTTTTTTTTTTTAAAGTGAAAGCATTTCTTTTTTTTATTTTATTTTTATTTTATTTATTTATTTTTATTTATGGCTGTGTTGGGTCTTCGTTTCTGTGCCAGGCTTTTTCTAGTTGCTGCAAGCGGGGGCCACTCTTCATCGCGGTGCGTGGGCCTCTCACTATCGCGGCCTCTCTTGCTGTGGAGCACAGGCTCCAGACATGCAGGCTCAGTAATTGTGGCTCACGGGCCCAGTTGCTCCGTGGCACGTGGGATCTTCCCAGACCAGGGCTCGAACCCGTGTCCCCTGCATTAGCAGGCAGATTCTCAACCACTGTGCCACCAGGGAAGCCCGGGCGTGTTTTCTTAATTTCACTTTCAGATTTTTCTTCATTAGTGTATAGGAATGCAAGAGATTTCTGTGCATTAATTTTGTATCCTGCTACTTTACCAAATTCATTGATTAGCTCTAGTAGTTTTCTGGTAGCATCTTTAGGATTCTCTAAGTATTGTATCATGTCATCTGCAAACAGTGACAGCTTTACTTCTTCTTTTCCGATTTGGATTCCTTTTATTTCTTTTTCTTCTCTGATTGCTGTGGCTAAAACTTCCAAAACTTTGTTGAATAATAGTGGTGAGAGTGGGCAACCTTGTCTTGTTCCTGATCTTAGTGGAAATGGTTTCAGTTTTTCACCATTGAGGACGATGTTGGCTGTGGGTTTGTCATATATGGCCTTTATTATGTTGAAGTAAGTTCCCTCTTTGCCTACTTTCTGGAGGGTTTTTGTCATAAATGGGTGTTGAATTTTGTCGAAAGCTTCCTCTGCATCTATTGAGATGATCATATGGTTTTTCTCCTTCAATTTGTTAATATGGTGTATCACATTGATTGATTTGTGTATATTGAAGAATCCTTGCATTCCTGGGATAAACCCCACTTGATCATGGTGTATGATCCTTTTAATGTGCTGTTGGATTCTGTTTGCTGGTATTTTGTTGAGGATTTTTGCATCTAGGTTCATCAGTGATATTGGCCTGTAGCTTTCTTTCTTTGTGACATCTTTGTCTGGTTTTGGTATCAGGGTAATGGTGGCCTCTTAGAATGAGTTTGGGAGTGTTCCTCCCGCTGCTATATTTTGGAAGAGTTTGAGAAGGGTAGGTGTTAGCTCTTCTCTAAATGTTTGATAGTATTCGCCTGTGAAGCCATCTGGTCCTGGGCTTTTGTTTATTGGAAGATTTTTAATCACAGTTTCAATTTCAGTGCTTGTGATTGGTCTGTTCATATTTTCTATTTCTTCCTGGTTCAGTCTCGGAACATTGTGCATTTCTTAGTGTTTGTCCATTTCTTCCAGGTTGTCCGTTTTATTGTCATATAGTTGCTTGTAGTAATCTCTCATGATCCTTTGTATTTCTGCAGTGTCAGTTGTTACTTCTCCTTTTTCATTTCTGATGCTATTGATTTGAGTCTTCTCCCTGTTTTTCTACATGAGTCTGGCTAATGGTTTATCCTTTGTGTTTCTCTTCTCAAAGAACCAGCTTTTAGTTTTATTGATCTTTTCTATCGTTTTCTTCATTTCTTTTTCATTTATTTCTGATCTGATCTTTATGATTTCTTTCCTTCTGCTAACTTTGGGGTTTTTTTGTTCTTCTTTCTTTAATTGCTTTAGGTGTAAGGGTAGGTTGTTTATTTGAGATGTTTCTTGTTTCTTAAGGTAAGATTGTATTGCTATAAACTTCCCTCTTAGAACTGCTTTTGCTGCATCCCATAGGTTTTGGGTTGTTGTGTCTCCATTGTCATTTGTTTCTAGGTATTTTTTGATTTCCCCTTTGATTTCTTCAGTGATCACTTCGTTATTAAGTAGTGTATTGTGTAGCCTCCATGTGTTTGTATTTTTTACAGATCTTTTCCTGTAATTGATATCTAGTCTCATAGCATTGTGGTCGGAAAAGATACTTGATACGATTTCAATTTTCTTAAATTTACCAAGGCTTGATTTGTGACCCAAGATATGATCTATCCTGGAGAATGTTCCATGAGCACTTGAGAAAAATGTGTATTCTGTTGTTTTTGGGTGGAATGTCCTATAAATATCAATTAAGTCCATCTTGTTTAATGTATCATTTAAAGCTTGTGTTTCCTTATTTATTTTCATTTTGGATGATCTGTCCATTGGTGAAAGTGGGGTGTTAAAGTCCCCTACTATGATTGTGTTGCTGTCGATTTCCCCTTTTATGGCTGTTAGTATTTTCCTTATGTATTGAGGTGCTCCTATGTTGGGTGCATAAATATTTACAATTGTTACACCTTCCTCTTGGATCGATCCCTTGATCATTATATAGTGTCCTTCTTTGTCTCTTGTAATAGTCTTTATTTTAAAGTCTATTTTGTCTGATATGAGAATTGCTACTCCAGCTTTCTTTTGATTTCCATTTGCATGGAATATCTTTTTCCATCCCCTCACTTTCAGTCTGTATGTGTCTCTAGGTCTGAAGTGGGTCTCTTGTAGACAGCATATATATGGGTCTTGTTTTTGTATCCATTCAGCCAGCCTGTGTCTTTTGGTGGGAGCATTTAATCCATTTACATTTAAGGTGATTATCGATATGTATGTTCCTATTCCCATTTTCTTAAATGTTTTGGGTTTGTTATTGTAGGTGTTTTCCTTCTCTTGTGTTTGTTGCCTAGGGAAGTTCCTTTAGCATTTGTTGTAAAGCTGGTTTGGTGGTGCTGAACTCTCTCAGCTTTTGCTTGTCTGTAAAGGTTTTAATTTCTCCATCAAATCTGAATGAGATCCTTGCTGGGTAGAGTAATCTTGGTTGTAGGTTTTTCTCCTTCATGACTTTAAGTATATCCTGCCACTCCCTTCTGGCTTGCAGAGTTTCTGCTGAAAGATCAGCTGTTAACCTTATGGGGATTCCCTTGTGTGTTAATTGTTGCTTTTTCCTTGCTGTTTTTAATATTTTTTCTTTGTATTTAATTTTTGATAGTTTGATTAATATGTGTCTTGGCATGTTTCTCCTTGGGTTTATCCTGTATGGGACTCTCTGTGCTTCCAGGACTTGATTAACTATTTCCTTTCCCATATTAGGGAAGTTTTCAACTATAATCTCTTCAAATATTTTCTCAGTCCCTTTCTTTTTCTCTTCTTCTTCTGGGACCCCTATAATTCGAATGTTGGTGCGTTTAATGTTGTCCCAGAGGTCTCTGAGACTGTCCTCAGTTCTTTTCATTCTTTTTTCTTTATTCTGCTCTGCAGTAGTTATTTCCACCATTTTATCTTCCAGGTCACTTATCCGTTCTTCTGCCTCAGTTATTCTGCTATTGATCCCGTCTAGAGTATTTTTAATTTCATTTATTGTGTTTTTCAACGTTGCTTGGTTCCTCTTTAGTTCTTCTAGGTCCTTGTTAAATGTTTCTTGCATTTTGTCTATTCTATTTCCAAGATTTTGTATCATCTTTACTATCATTATTCTGAATTCTTTTTCAGGTAGACTGCCTATTTCCTCTTCATTTGTTAGGTCTGGTGTGTTTTGACCCTGCTCCTTCACCTGCTGTGTGTTTTTTTGTCTTCTCATTTTGCTTATCTTACTGTGTTTGGGGTCTCCTTTACACAGGCTGCAGGTTCGTAGTTCCCGTTGTTTTTGGTATCTGTCCCCAGTGGTTAAGGTTCGTTCAGTGGGTTGTGTAGGCTTCCTGGTGGAGGGGACTAGTGCCTGTGTTCTGGTGGATGAGGTTGGATCTTGTCTTTCTGGTGGGCACGTCCACGTCTGGTGGTGTGTTTTGGGGTGTCTGTGGCCTTATTATGATTTTAGGCAGCCTCTCTGCTAATGGATGGGGCTGTGTTCCTGTCTTGCTAGTTGTTTGGCATAGGGTGTCCAGCACTGTAGCTTGCTGGTCGTTGAGTGAAGCTGGGTCTTGATGTTGAGATGGAGATCTCTGAGAGATTTTCGCCATTTGGTATTACGTGGAGCTGGGAGGTCTCTTGTGGACCAGTGTCCTGAAGTTGGCTCTCCCACCTCAGAGGCACAGCCCTGATGCCTGGCTGGAGCACCAAGAGCCTTTCATCCACACAGCTCAGAATAAAAGGGAGAAAAAAATAGAAAAAAAAAAGAGAATAAAATAAAATAAAATAAAGCTATTATAATAAAAAATAAGAAAAAAAATTATTAAGAGTAAATGTAT
This sequence comes from Balaenoptera musculus, assembly GCF_009873245.2. NCBI lineage: Eukaryota > Metazoa > Chordata > Mammalia > Artiodactyla > Balaenopteridae > Balaenoptera > Balaenoptera musculus. Next base: position 73,952,261 of record NC_045793.1, on the reverse strand, counting down.
TCAGAAAAATTTTTTTTTAATTTTTAAAAATTGATTTATTAATTTTTTATAGTAAAAAATAAGAAAAAAATTTTTAAGAAAAAAATTTATTAAGAAAAAATTTTAATTTTTTAAAATAAAAAATATGAAAAAACTTATTAAAAAATTTTTTGATTTCTAAAAATAGAAAATACGGAAAAAATTATTAAGAAAACATATATTAGGGAAAAAAAATTTTTTTAAGTAAAAAAAAACATGGACGGACCTAACTCTAGGACTGATGGTGAAAGCAAAGCTATACAGACAAAATCTCACCCAGAAGCATACACATATACACTCACAAAAAAAGGAAAAGGGGAAATTAATATATCCTGCTCCTAAAGTCCACCTTTTGAATTTGGGATGATTCGTTGTCTATTCAGGTATTCAACAGATGCAGGCACATCAAGTTCTTTGTGGAGCTTTAATCCGCTGCTTCTGAGGCTGCTGGGAGAGATTTCCCTTTCTCTTCTTTGTTCGTACAGCTCCCTGCGTTCAGCTTTGGATTTGGACCCGCTTCTGCATGTACGTCGCCTGAGGGCGTCCGTTCCCCGCCCAGACAGAACGGGGCTAAAGGAGCAGCTGCTTTGGGGGCTCTGGCTCATTCAGGCCGGGGGATGGAGCGGTACGGAGGAGGCGGGGCGAGCCTGCGGCGTCAGAGGCGTGGTGACGTTGCAGCAGCCTGAGGCGCGCAGTGTGTTCTCCCGGGGAAGTTGTCCCCGGATCACGGGAGCCTGGCAGTGGCGAGCTGCACCGGCTCCCGGGAGGGGCGGTGTGGAGAGTGACCTGTGCTCGTGCACAGGCTTCTTGGTGGCGGCAGCAGCAGCCTTAGCGTTTCCTACCAGTCTCTGGGGTCCGCTCTGATAGCCGCGGCTCGCGCCCGCCTCTGGAGTTCGTCTAGGCGGCGCTTTGAATCCCCTCTCCTTGTGCGCTGCGAAACAAAGAGGCAAGAAAAAGTCTCTTGCCTCTTCGGCGGCTGCAGACCTCCTCTCCGGCTCCCTCCCGGCTCGCCGCGGCACGCCAACTGCTTCAGGCTGTGTTCACGCCGCCAACCCCAGTCCTCTCCCTGCCATCCGACCGAAGCCCGTGCCTCAGCTCCCAGCCCCCACCCGCCCCGGCGGGTGAGCAGACAAGCCTCTCGGGCTGGTGAGCGCTGCTCGGCACTGAGCCTCTGTGCGGGAATCTCTCTGTTTTTCCCTCTGCGCCCCTGTTGCTGTGGGATCCGCGCTGATAGCCGCGGCTCGCACCCGTCTCTGGATTTCGTTTAGGCAGCGCTCTGAATCCCCTCTCCTTGCGCGCCGTGAAACAAAGAGGCAAGAGAATGTCTCTTGCCTCTTCGACAGCTGCAGACTTTTTCCCGGACTCCCTCCCGGCTAGCACCAAAGCCCAAGCCTCAGCTCCCAGCCCCCGCCCGCCCCGGCGGGGGAGCAGACAAGCCTCTCGGGCTGGTGAGTGCTGGTTGGCGCCGAGCCTCTGTGCGGGAGTCTCTCCGCTTTGCCCTCCGCACCCCTGTGGCTGCGCTCTCCTCCGCGGCTCCGAAGCTTTCCCCCTCTGCCACCCGCAGTCTCTGCCCGCAAAGGGGCTTCCTAGTGCCTGGAAACCTTTCCTCCTTCACGGCTCCCTCCGACTGGCGCAGGTCCGGTCCCTATTCTTTTGTCTCTGTTATTTCTTTTTTCTTGTACCCTTCCCAAGTACGTGGGGATTTTCTTGCCTTTTGGGAGGTCTGACGTCTTCTGCCAGCGTTCAGTGGGTGTTCTGTAGGAGCAGTTCCACGTGTAGATGTATTTCTACTGTATCTGTGGGAAGGAAGGTGATCTCTGCGTCTTACTCTTCCGCCATCTTGCCCCTACTCTGTCCTTGTTTTTTCCTCCTCTGGATGTTAGGATTCCCCAAATACTCTTCCTCAAAGAGAGTGTATGTCTTGCAGCTCTTTCAGCTATAATTCACTGTGATTATACTGGAAACGTGTTATTGGGTGGTACAGTATGAAACAAGGTTTGACTCATAATTGTCTTATGATTAAACCACCATCTGTTAGTAGTATTATGTCTCATGGATGCAACCTTCATGAGTGTTTCTCCAGTACTATAGCTTTTCCTCTCTGCCTCATGTTCCTTTCCCAGTTGCAAAATTTCCAATCCATTTCCTTGAAGCCCTGATTCTTGTTGATTATATTTTGTTTCATGTTGTGTTCCCCGTAGGTGAGAATAAGCTCTGGCAAAGTGTTTTTCCTTATATACTAGACTAGGCATTTTTTATGTAGAAGTTTCTGGATGAATTTTACGGTGATTACCTTCTTTCCTTTTTCCTAACCCCCATTCTGTACAAGACCCATGAGGGTATCTTTCCTGTATCATCACCATGACAATCTGGTGAGGTCCTGGAGGCAAATCCTACAAAAATTTGGAACCCTTCTAAGACTGAGCCCCAGGAGCTTCTCACACTCAAGCTAGTTCACACTCAGCCTCCCATGATATATCAAAATTACCATGTAAGAATGCCTACTAGTTTTTTACTCCAGTGGTTTCTGCTCCAGGTCTTTGTCTCTCTAGATATACCTTTCTTTACTGATTTCAGGGTAGCAATTTGCCCTGCAAACTCTGTGTTCTGTTGAATCCAAGAAAAGTCATTGATTATCAGTTTGTCTAGTGTTTTCTGTTTGTAAGTATGGGAGCTTATAAATTCTTTTCATGTTAGACGTGAAACAAGAAGTCCTTAAAGCTCAAGTTAAAAAAAAAAAGTTATAATACACATACTGTGAAAACAATTGAAACTATACTAGCTAATGAAAACATGAAGAGGTGCTGTTTTTGATAAAAAAGGCAAGTTGAAAAATATGAATAATATTTTAATATTGAAAAATGATACATGTATGAACAAATATCTTTATGAAAGAAAGTGCTACATTCTATTTCTCTCAGAGAACTAAACATTGAACCTGAGCAGAATGGTTGGATCAGGTTCCCCCTTCATGCCTCGTAAGATGAGTAACCAAGGGCTGCTACTGGCGCCCAGAAATAATAACTATCAACTTGATGTTTGGCCAGGATCAGTCAAAAGAAAGAGAATTTCCCAACTATAGCATGCCATGACTTTTTATTGTGATATTTGTTGCAAATGATAATAAAAAATACTTTATACATGTAAGAGTTCAAATAAAATGCAGTTAAGTGATGAACTATATCAATCACAACACAGCCTGTAAATGTTAGGAACCTAATCATCTTTGCTTGATATCTGAAGAAATATGGAGGGCTCTTGGGAGTATCCACAAAACAATAACAGGTCTTTTGTTTCTCCTATATTTATTTTTATTTGTTTGAGTGAATTTTTTGTTAATGGTTATGAAAAGAGGAAATTTTCTGAATCAGAAAGGGGTCATATTCTATAGCCACAAGCATGGATTACAACCTCATTAATTTTACCTCTTACTCTTGAGGAGAGTACTGATTGATGGAGGATGATGAGTATCTCTGAAACTTGAAAATTTTAACTGCGTAACAACCTTGAAATATCAGGGAAAGCCCGTGGGGTCGTACTAAATTTAAGAACTAAAATGACACTTGAAGAATTTTTGAAATCTTTTTTTTCATTGTTTATTTAATGAGGGATCTTTCACACTGAAGGCAGTCCAGAGGTCAGGACGAAGGGACGATATTGCTTGAGAAACAAGAATGTTTGTTAAATCTCGAATTGTTCTTATTTTATTATTCCGATTTTCATGTTGCATAGCTTAATTTAGTGGACTAGGTAACTAGTCAAAATGGGAGACTTTGAGAGAATATTACACAAATCAGGTAAATTAAGTGAAAGCTGTATCACCAAGTAACTAGAATATGAAGTATTTGTGGGAAAGGTAGAGACAAGGTTGTCACCACCAGGTACCTCTTGTTATTACCTTTATTCACTTGTGCAACATTGGGCATAGATGACCACTCCCTTCGTTTTAAGAACTTTTCCTCTTGTGGCTTCTGCAATACCACACTCCCCCAGTTTCCTCTAATATCATCAGTTGCCCAATTTCAGTTTTCTTCCCATGCTCTTTCTCTGTACCCATACCATTTTCTGTTCTGGATTCATACATTCTACGTCATCATGTCCCATACTTTTCAGTTCTGTCTTTGTGCCCTGACATCAAAACCTCTATCTCCATCTCTGACTTTCTAAAAAAACACCAGACTGTATTTTCTACATGAGTATGTAGTGATCTGTAAAAAAAAAAAAGTAATTCTTTTTTGTAATTGTTTGTAAGTTTTTTCAAGAACTCTTGATTTCTCAACCCTAAATCTGCTTTTCCCTCAGTATTCCATATCTCAGCCTATCGCATCACTCATGCTAACCTAGGTCCAAAATCTGAGAGTCATCTTTTATTTCTCTCTTTTCTTCATCTATTTCTTCAGTTTATTCTTTTAGCTCTACCTCCATATTATGTGAAAAACTCTTAAGTTCTCTCTGTTTACACTATATACTCCTGATATTGTACAAGTTACCATCCTTTCTATCTGTATTATAGCACTAACTTTTTAATTGGTCTTACTGCTTCTGTTCTATCTTTGCTGTAATATACTATGCATAGAACAACCAGAGTGATATTTTTAAAACACAAATTGGATCTTGTCAATCTCTTGCTTAAAACTCTCCAATGTCTTACTGTTGTACCTATTTATTACCATACTTCTTCCTCTGGCTTACAAAGCCTTTCATATTTAGGTCTTCAACTACCCCCTTTAAATTTATCTCCCTCCACTCTTCACAGAGCCCTTCTCTCTGCTACTTGAGTTCACAGGCTTGTCTCTGTAGGGTGATGAAATTTGTATGAAATATTCTTCTGCATGATGACTCAATGGCAACCTCCCTTTTATCCTTAAAATCTCAGTTTAAAAGTTATGTCTTCAATGAGGCCATCCTTTACCACCCAAACCAAGGTAATCATTTGATCTCACCCTATCATGTCACCTGTTTTAGTTAGCTGCTTAGCTTTTTCACTATATGATATGTAGTCTTATTAAAGCAGAGAATATGTCTGTCTTATTCACTGCTGGTTGTTTAGCATACAGAATAGTCTCTAGTTACAGAAGTTGGTCAGTAAATCCTTGCTTGGGAATTCCCTGGTGGTCCAGTGGTTAGACCTCAGTGATTTCACTGTCATGGCCTGGGTTCAGTCCCTGGTGGGGAACTAAGATCCCACAAGCCACGCAGTGCTACCAAAAATAAAAAATAAATCCTTGTTTAATAAGGCAGATAGGAGCAATATTAATTCATTGAACAAATTGTAAGGGCTGTCAAGATAAGGGGAGGACATTGGAGAAAGATGGAGAGGTTAGGGTAGAAAGTTGAAAATTTTGCTTACTTCTCAGTTTAGCCTGAACTTAACACTATGTACTGTTAGCATTTCTTTGTTATGTACAACATTCTGTTCTCACTCTCATTCTGTTCAAAACTCTTTCCATCCATACCTTCCATTTTAATTCCCACCTCTATCAAGATAACTCACAGTTTTGTATTTCTAGCCAACATCTTTCATCTGTTCTCCAAGTCTCTATATGCAAATGATTACTTGGTATTTCTTCTTGAATATCTCAAACTCATTTCAGATCCAACATGTCCCATATATACTCATGATCTTTTCCTCTCAAATCTGATTGTCTTCCTGTATTCCTGTGACTGATGCCTCTCTCTATCCCATTATGCAAGGCACAATCCAGAAATCTTTCTTGAAAGTTTACCCTTAAGCCTAAAAGCCAATCTAGCAAGTAGTCTTTCTTACTCATCCTAAATATACGCTGATTTTCCATTGCATCCCCACCTCTACTCCTTAAAAGAAATAGCTCAAGTTAACAGAGCACTTCCTGTGTACCAGCACTCTACTAAGAGCTTTTTATTTATTAACCCAATTAATCATCTCAAACACTCTGTGAAGGAGATTCTGTCATTATTTCCATTTTACAGATAAGGAATCTTGACATAAGGAGTTTATGTAAGTTGCTGGAATGGAGTAGAGCCATGTGCAAACCTGAGCAGTTTGGAGCTAGAATCCATGTGTTTAAACATGGCACTCTCTGATTCCAAGAACCCAGTTACCTTTAGCCTTAACATGCAATAATCTTTTATGGGACATACCATCATTGGCTCCAGTTCCAATTGGATTTCTAATTGGATTTCTAATCTGCAGCCTGATTAATGTTTTCAAGATACATATCTCTTCATTTCACCTATTGTTGAAAACATTTTAATATTTTACATTGTTTTTGGTATAAAAATGAGTGTTCTCATTGTTACTTTCAATGTTTCTCCCTTGGCAAATCCTTCCTTGGCTTTCCTGACTAGATCAAATTCCCTATCTCATGTATTGTTAACTCATGATCCCAGCCTCCTCCGAGTTCACCTGTACCTGTGATGTACAGTTTCTGTGCACACTGATCTTCTCCCATCTCAGGTGTTTGCATCTTTGTTTCTCTGCTCAAGGGCTTGCTTGGATGCCACTGGCAAAACCCTGAAGTTGCCTAGAATTTAATGTCCCTAGAGGCAAACCTCATCCAGTGAGGAACAATAGTTTGTTGATAAATACCCCATCTCCCCCATATATTAGTGGGGTACTTCTGACTTGTGTTCCAGAGTCTTTTAACCCTTTAAAACATCTCTGACAGAAATGAGTCTCAGTTGTCCACAGAGGTAGCTCATTCATGAAAGCACTCTTTATTAATTGTTTTCCTTCCCTACGTCACTTTCTCTACTACCTCACTTGTGCTTCTGTGGTTAATTCCCAAATAAACCACCTGCATTGAGTTCTTATTTCAGGGTAAGCTTTTGGAGAAACCTAAAATATGGCATCCCCATAGTTTACCCTTTAACACTACCACGTACCTTTGCTTCATAGCACATGTAGAGTTTGTTCAGATGCATAGAAGGAGGCCTGGAATAGTGTTCACCAAATGGTCATTTTTTTGGAGGATGGAATTTTTTACTTTCAGTATTGTTTTTTTATTTTATAGGCATTGTAATTTTAATAAAATCAATGGCATAAAAAATTTCCAGAGCCATAAATATTAATAAAATGATATACTTTGCTTTTAGTAAGACTGTCTATAGAATACAAACTTCCAACTTAAATAAACTTATTTTGCATGACATACATGTTCACTTTATTATTCATATACTGACTGAAGGAAATAGCTTCAACTTTAGTGGTGAGAATATGTAATTACCACAGCCTAGAAAGGGTCCCCTTATTATGCTTTGTATGAGGTTTTGCTGAAGTAAAAATTGAAAAATGCAGGTGGCTAAAGAGATAGTATTTTGTCATACTTGAATTTTTCTTAAAATAGACTTAATATGTCATTTTGTCTCTATTATGTAGTCTAAATTAAAAAGAAACTATCTTGGTGTCTATATTTCATAGTTAAACCATTAGCTTTGCTGCTATAAACAAACATTTTAAAGAGGAATGAATGCAGCTATATTTAGACAAAGTAGTATTGAAGTGCGGCCCTCAAGCTAATATGAGATTAATGGCTTTTCCTCCTTCTTTTTAACTGAAGGTAAAGTAAAAATAGAAAATGGAAAGAATTTAATCCACTCAGTATGACCCCAACAAAAACTCAAAATACCATTAAGGCTAAATTATCTACTTGGAAATATGTTTTGTTCACCACCAATAAGGCAATCACACATAAATCCTGCTTTTTAAAATAAAATGTTTGAAGAAAATGGGGTCCATGTGAGCTTCAGAGAATAGGTATTTACAGATCACAGATTTTAAAAATGGCTTTGTAGTCAATAGAAAGCACAAGCCTTCTTTGGTTAATAAAAATGTTTCACTGAAACCATGGAAAACTTTTTTGTTTGTTGTGACCCTAAAAGATTAATTCATAATAAGTCACTGAAAATATTATATTATGGAAATACAAAGTCCTAGAGGAGCCTCTGGAGTCAGAAGATATGGGTCTAGTAATAAATCAAATGTGTTTTTCCGCTATTCAATTTTTAAAGATTAAAAATATTAATATTTTATGTTGGGAGAGGTTGGGACAGTGAAGACACTCATGAATTTCCAGGGGCCTTATACAGTTGGAAAATCTTAATGTGCATCTCCTTCTACTTAAAGTATTTTCCTATGGAGGGGAAATGGAAAAATGCTCAAAGACCTAGAGAGAAGAATGTTTTCATAATATGGCTTATTACAACCAGCATTTTTTTTCTTAAAGAAAATCACTCAAATGTACAATCACGAAAGAGTTAAATAAATAATTATACATCTGTGTAATGAAAGATTTGCTAGCCTTTAGAAATAATAAATAGTCATTGACAGGAAAAATGTTCACGATCTATTGTTAAGTGAAAAAAGTATGTTTCCAAATATGTAAGATATAAAGTCATGTTTAACAAGGACATATGTTTGCATATTTGAATATGTAGACAAAATCTGAGTGAAACACAGTAGTCACCCCTTACCAGTGGGGGATACATTCCAAGATGTATCTGCCTGAAACTGCAGATAGTGTAGAACCCTATATCTACTGTTTTTTCCTATACTAATGAGGGGTAGCATATACAGTGTGGATACATGGGACAAAGGGATGATTCACGTTCCAGGCGGGAAAGAGTAGGATGGCGTGAGATTTCATAACACTATTCAGAATGGCCCACCATTTAGAACTTATGAATTTTTTATTTCTGGAATTTTCCATTTAATATTTCAGACTTGGTTGACCATGTGTAACTAAAACCAAGGAAAGCAAAACAGCAGATAAGGGGGGACGAATATATACAATATTGTAAATCATGATTGATTTAGTATAAAATTGCAGCCTTCTTTTTTACTCTATTTTTAACTATCTATATTTTCTAATTTTTCTGCAATGACTGTTACTTCTATAATAACAGGTAAATAAAAGTTACAAAAATAAGATGTAACTCGACTATTTATATCTGAGACATTGGACAAGTCACTTAATTCTCTCTTTTTGTATTATAGTGAAAATTAACTGAGAAACACGTGTGAAACCTTGGCAGAGACTGAGCACTTAATAAATTTGACTTTCATGGAATCTGAAAGTCATGCCTCTGCCACAATTTAGGAATGTGACCTTGAGCAAATTATTTAACTTCTTCGAGTTTTATTTAACCTAATGGATAGTATTAAGGAGCTACACTGATTTTAAGGCTTCTCTTCCAATCATTTTATTTTATAGAGAATCTAGTGTAACAAAATGGATGTAGCAATATTATTTTCAATATATTAAAAAAGTATATATGTTTATACAACCAGAGGAGGAGAAAATGAAATACGAGGAGTGGGCTTTTGTCAATCTGTAGAAATGTTTATGCTAGAATCAACAACACATCCCACCTAAAGCCCACATGAATATAATTCAGAGCGTAAAGTATGGGAAAGTTGAGAGGAGCAAGGGAGATGAAGTAATAAGTTTGCCAGGCTATCCTAGAAAAGAACTAGGCCAAGACAACTCAACTATTGCAGCCACTTAAAAGGTGGCTGCACTGCTGGCCACTTCCATGGGTCCAAAGGAATAACATTAAAGAGAGAGATTTCAAAATTTAACCTTTATGATATTCAGAAATAGACGTAAAGTCCAACATTCCATGGTAAGATCCCAAGCAAGAGCCCCAAGGCAGCCACCCCAATTATTCTTCTCAAGGGATGAGCCAGGCAGGTTGACAATTAAAAATCTCCCAGTCTTGAGTAGCTTGGGTATGCCTTCTGTTCCTGGTTCCTGAATTGATTTTAAAAGGAAACAATGGGAAATATATTGGATCATTGGCTTCAAACATCCCCAGCTCTTTGGTAGGAGCTAGATGAATACTACATCCCATTCAACATAAAACTATTTAAGTGAGAATAGATTGCTGGTGAAGGAGAATATTAGTTCTAGGAGTTTCAATGGAAAAGGTCATGGGTGCCTCTATTTGTGCCCAAATGAAATGTGAAAAAGAAGTGATGATATAGTGAATGAAATATTCTTAAATTGGCAGTGCAGAAACTTGGTTTTTAGCCCTAGTTTTTCTACTAACTATGCAATTTTATATGAGTTATATCACCTTCATGAACTTCGGTTTCCTTCTCTAGATAAACAGACTTCATACTATGTATTTGTTTCCTATGGCTTCCATAACAAATACCACTGGTGGCTTATAATTACAGAACTTCAGTCTCTCATAGTTCTGAAGGCCGCAAGTCTGAGATCAGTTTTACTGGGTCAAAATTAAAGCAGAAAGTAACACACCATTGTAAAGCAATTATACTCCAATAAAGATGTTAAAAAATAAATAAATAAATAAAATATTGGTAATGCAAAAAAAAAAAATTAAGTTAGCAGAGCCACACTCCCTCCGCAGGCTATAAGGGAGAATCTATTCTTGTCTCTTCAGCTTCTGGTGGCTTTTAGCATTCCTTGGCTTATGGCTACATGACTCCAATCTCTGCCTGTGTCTTCACATTGACATCGTGTGTGTGTGTGTGTGTGTGTGTGTGTGTGTGTGTGTGTGTGTGTGGTATGGACTCTTACTCTATGTCCTTTTTATAAAGATATATAGGGAACTTAGGGCCCACCCAGAAAACTGGATCCTCCAATCTGAAGATCCTTAACATAACCAGATCTGTGAAGACATTTCATAAAAGGTAACAGAGGTTCTTGGAATTAGGATGTGGATATTTTTCAGGAGGCCATTTTTTGACCTATTATCACCACTTGGTTGACAAGGTCCAGTTTTATAATTCAATAACTCTTTAGGGAGAAGCACTTTGTTCTTTAAAAATTCCGTGGAGTCCTAGCGACAGAATGAGAAGTAAAACAGAGCTTCTTGGCTCCATTCTACTTCTCTTTCCACCCCAAACTATCTATTTCTGAAAAAAGGCACAAATGTGGGGGGGTGGTAAAAATTAAATTCCTCCTTTAGCTATATCACAGAATATTTTAAAGTAGCATTCTAAAACCCAATCTTGCAGAGGAAGCTGTGTAGACAGCCCATCAAGTATCTAAGTCAAAAAAGTATTAAAAAAAAATCTTAAATGAGATTTTTTTGCCATCTTTGCTAGCAGATCTGAAACTCATGAGGGTACAAAATATATTTATAGGCCATTTTCACAGTAAGTAAGAAAGAATAATAAATGGAAACTTTGGTTGCAGAGTATAATTTCAAGATCAATTTCTCTCCAAGTTTAAATGGAGGGATCTAGAACTCCTGAAAGTGATTTCCTGTGACTTTTCCAGACAACATGACTGATGGACAAGGTTGGATTCAATGCAGATTCAGTAGAGCATTCAAAAATATAGTGCAAGTGGAGTAAGGATGCCATTAATCATCCAGCTGGGCTCTGAATTCAGGGTAAAGGAACTGAGGTCTAAGACTTAGCAGCATTCAGTCTTAGACTTCGGAATGTTTTAAAGTGACTGCTATGAAATATGAAATATATTAACTAGATAGCATACCATCACCGTCATCACAAATTTGAAATGATGGACCATTATTCTGATGATAATTCTGGAGTGTGGTGAGTGAAGAAAAACATCTAACATTCTATTCCCTTCCACCCCCACTACAGGCTCTTTTCAAAGCCTTAAACAATAAATATTCATTCATTTATTCGTTCAATATTTATAAAATGACAGCTCTACAATATGGAAAACACTGGGAATAGTTTGACTTCATCTTTGTCCTTAGAAATTTCCAACTAATCAAGGTAGACAAACTAAAAAACTGAGATTCTGAGGATTGTAAACGGTTATGAACAGAGAGACAGGGTTGATTAAATCTGCTGGGGAAAAGTAATTTATATGTGTATGGGGAGAATGTCTCAAATAAAGTGTGATAGAATGTGAATAAGCATAGAGTTTAGAGATGTAGGGTAGCAAGGCAACTATATGCTTCTTCCTTGAATATTGGAGTTAAGGAAGAGATGAAGGGGGTGAGTTTTCAATGTTAAGGAGGAATTTTGAAAATTTCACATCAAATGATCATAATAAAATAAATTATGAAGTTGTCTACTGAACACAATGGAAAAGGAAATTGATGTTTAGAGAAACATAGAAATGATTTTAAACAGAGCACAGTGGAATCCACAGACAATAGAAATATGAACAACAAAATCCATGACATGTTTAAAAAAAAAAAAAAGGAATACTAAGTAGTAATGAGGAGCCAACTTGAGAATTTTAATTATGTAGTGGAAAATTGTAGAATTATTAGAACAGAAAACATAACTGGCCAATAAATTAGAACAGATGAAATAAGTATTGGAGATTTCCTGGTGCTAGTGGTTGGAAAGGTTAGAAACCTAAAGATCTGCTAAAGGATGAATAAACCAGGGGCAGTAATATGGGCAGTCATTATCAAAATGATTGTAGAACCCATTCTGTGAGAGAAGGGGCTGAATGGGAAGGAAGGGTAAGAAATGGAATAATAGCCTGGGAGACCAGGTTAAGGTTAAGTAACCAGGAATCATAATCAAGATAGTGACAAGTGCAGTTGGTTAAAAGGATGGGGACAAGTGAGAATGCAAGGAGTTGTATTCAGAAAAGGGAATTGCAGAGCTGGGAGGAGTTTTAAGTACAGCTTTTTCATTAAATAGTTTGAGACACTGAAGATAATGGAACCTGTGTGGCTAAGGTAAGCAGATGTGTTGCTATTTAAATCATCGAAGGTAACAGAAGCCAGAGTTGAAAGGAAAATGAAGAGCCTGGCACTGAATTCATTGAAGATAGTGAAATGCTTTCATGGAGGTCAATGGCTATTTGTGAACACTGGGCTAGGGCAGGGCATTATTGCACAAATACTTATTGCCTACTCTGTGCCTGGCATGCTTCAGTAGTGAACAAAACTATATCAATACAAAGTCCCTGCTCTCATATAATACACATTCTAGTTGGAAAGACAGAAAATAAATAAATGAGCAAACAAAGTAATGTCAGGTGGTGGTAAGGCATATGAAGAAAAATAAAGCAGGGTTATTATACTGTGATATATAAGCTTAGGGAAGAACTCAAATAGGAGATAACATTTGACACTAGAGGTGTGAAACCTGATGAAAGAAAGTCAGATGGATATCTTCAGGAAAGGTGGTTCAGACAAATAAGAAAGCAAATACAAAAACCCGGGGGCAGAAACATGATTGGAACATATGACTAACAGCAAAGAGGCAAATGTGACTCATGTACAGGATGCTTAGGTGTGGAGGCAGAGGCAGAAGTAAGGGAGAATCCAGAGGAAGAGTGTGTTGGGCTTTATAAGCCAAAGTAGTGACTTTGGATTTTACTGTGGGTGAAATGGAAAGTTGGCAGTCTAATTAATAAACTGTAGGGAGGGGAAGGGTGAGACTCGGGGAAATTATTAGGAAAGCAATTTAATACCTGTTGGCCAGTTTTGGTTGCTTGGGCTCTGGTGGCCTGGTGAAGATGATGAGAAGTGGTTGGAAACTGGATACATATTACTGAAGAATTGGATGTAGGGGGCGGGGAGTGGTTACTGTTGACTCTAAGGTTTTTAGCCCAAATAAATTGCCACTGGACTGGAGAATACTGGGTGATGGGCAGGTTAGAGGGTGAAGAAAAATCAGTGATTCATTTTTGGTCAGGTTAAGTATGAGATGTGACCAAGACAACCTTAAAATTCCCCTCAGATTGACTAAGCTTTAGGCAGATTTCTTCCTGACTGTAGGCCCCTGACATCCCTTTTTAAAGAGCATTTATTTTAGAAGTATGCAAGAGAAAACTTCCTCTGCCCCTTTGAGATGCAAATCTTCTACAATCCAGAAGTCTTTCTCAAGGACCTGGGAGAAATCTCTTTGAAATAATCAAGGAAGCAACCTTATCTCACAGTTTCTGTGGGAGGTTTGGAGCCTATCTACAATAAGCACGAATTACCAAAACTGATGGCCTAGTCACCTTGACCAACCTCACCCCAGTCCTTACCTACTCTTGCTTTTGTTTCAGCAGAAATGAGTTCAGTCTCTCTCCCCTATTGCAATAGTCTTGAATGAAGTCTTCCTTGTCTAGCTGGTCTAATGTGATTTTTCTTTTATATATGTTTATTAGATATCTAAATCAAGATATCAGTATATGAAGGCATATAAGTCTGGAGTTCCAGGGAGCGGTTCAGGACAGAAATATAAATTTAGAAACTTTCAGGGTAGCAATCATATTTAAATCTGTGAGACAGAGGCAGATCACTTGGGTTAGAGGATGGAGTTCTGCAATATTCCAGTATTTAGAGATATGGGATATGGAAAGGATTAACCAAAGGAAACTGAGAAGGGACAGCTAGTTTGTACTCCAAAGGTCAAGTACAGAAATCGATCCAAGTAACAATGATCAGCTGTATCGAACAATTCTGATTGACCCAATTGGATAACTGATAAATGACCACTTGATTGTATAATACAGAGGTCTTTTGTGCCCTTGGCAAGAGCAGCCTCAGTGGAGTGGCAAGTATACAAGTCTGAATGTAGTGGGAACAAGAGGTCATGGGAGGAGAGGAAGGAGAAACTGCCCTCAAAAACTCTTTTTGAGAAATGTTGCTTAAAAATGGCAGAGAAATGGGACAGAAACTTTTAAGGAATATAGAATCAAGGAAGATTTCTTTAAGATGGTATGTATTTGTATACTAATAGAAATAAACCATGAAATAAATAAAATAGAAAATAGGCCATAGTGAGAGCAGTGACCTTGGGTATACTGAAGTGGATGGGTTCTAGTACTTAAGTGAATGGGTTGGCCTTAGATAGAAAAAAAAAGGGTAATTTTTTCCTTGACTTTCAGGCAGAGTATATGGGTCTTGATGTTGGTAGACATGGTGGTACGGGCATCTGGGAATCTTCTAATTGCTTCTACTTCCTCAATGAAATCAGAAGCACACTCATTAGTTGAAAGTGTGGTAGGGGGAGAAGGTGGTGGAAGTTTTAGGAGAGAAAATTATGTTAATGATGAGATTTAGGTATGACCGTAGCTGAGGTGGGATAGAGGCAATAGCACTGTATGGTGAGGCCGTGTATTGGAGTAATAAATTTGTGGCTATTGAAATCAATAAGAAGTATGAGAGGAAGAGTCATGGAGAATAGATAACTGGGAACTAAAATCTCCAGAGAATTATGACAAGCAATTCAGAGGCCTGTAGATGGCTGAGTCAAAGAGAATTACTGGGTGTTAAATGTGTTGGACAGCATCACATTCATAGAAATGGGGAGTTTTAGGAAGAAGGGAGGGGTCGTCAAATGAAAAAGCAATGAGTAGGAAGGAGGATACCCTATCTTCAGTGACAGTGATGTAAGACATATGAAAAGATATTGGCAGGTATCTCTTCGGATGGGCAATAGATGGCTTTCAGCAGGGACTTGTTTTACAGTTCATTATGTGTATTTATTCAGTGTTCTGTGAAATGTTAAAAGTTGATATGGTACTTTGAAAATTAGTGGATATAAGAAACATCCAAGGAACTTGCTTTAAAACGCAGATAGATACTCAGTCAGGTGATCAACTTTAACACCATAAGTGATGTCTTGTTGATCATGTGTACCATTGCTACCTATGACATGATGAGCGTGGCACTTCACTTCAGTGGTCTTCCTCCCCCAAACCCATAACCACGTTACAATGATAAGAAAAATGTCACACAAACTCCAATTG
The DNA here is from genome assembly GCF_009873245.2 of Balaenoptera musculus. NCBI lineage: Eukaryota > Metazoa > Chordata > Mammalia > Artiodactyla > Balaenopteridae > Balaenoptera > Balaenoptera musculus. The sequence continues at coordinate 73,936,608 of NC_045793.1, read as the reverse complement.
AGGAACATACTACAAAATACCTGATCAGCGTTCTTCAAAATTGTCAGGGTCATCAAAAATAAGGAAAATCTGAGGAACTGTCACAGCCAAGAGGAGCCAGAGGAGACCTGATGATTAAATACAATGTGGTATCCTGAAACAGAAAATGACATTGGGTTGAGGGGGGACTAAAGAAATCTCAATAAATTATGAGGTTCAGTTAATAATAATATGTTAATATTGGTTTACTAGTTATGACAAATGTACCACAGTAGTGTAATATATTGACAATGGAGGAGATTAGGTACGGAGAATACAGGGACTCTATGTATTACTTTAGAACTTTTCTATAAATCTAAAACAATTCTGAAATTAAAAGTTTATTTTGATAAATGCAGATGCTTGGGTGGTAAGACACAAGAACACACCTTTTAAAAAAATCGAAGTATAGTTTACATGCAGTGAAATGCTAAGTTCTTCTTCCATTTAATCAGTTTTTATGAATGCATATCAAGATATAGAGCATCTCTATCACCCAAGAAATCTTCCCATGCCCCTTCCCAGTCAGTATCTCCCTCCCAGAAGCAACCACTGATCTGGTATCTATAAACACAACTTAGCTTTTCCTAGTCTACAAAGCCATATAAGTGTATCACATACTGTGTACTTTTTTGCATCAACTTCTTTCTCTCAGTACATTTGTGAAATTTATCTTTGTTGTTAAGTGTATCAGTTGTTCTTTTTATTGCTAAGTAGATTCTATTGTGTGAATGTGCTCCAATTTATTTTAAAATCCTTCTATTGATAAAGAATTATTTTTAATAACCACAGAAGTTATTTTGAGGCAGGTGGTCCACAGATACCATTTGCAGAAACATTACTGTAAAAAGTAGATGCTCACTCCATTGTCTCTTCATTAATAAACTTTTCCAAGCATGGAAAGATAACTGAATATCTGAGGACCTTAATACACCTGCAAAATAAAGTGTCAAGCCTGTCTTACTAGCCAGATAAAGCTGAAAAATTAGCAACAGTAGTCTCATAATGAAAAAGCAAGATATATTAGAATGTCTACATAGGCAACAGAAAGAATTTGCACTCTACGAGGTCTCATTTGTCTTTAGTCAGTGGATGGTGTTGATTTGTTTATCGGTCTTCAGAGGCTGATGAGAGCAAAGGATGAATGCAGGCAGTGTGCTTCTGATGAGGCAGTAAACACCACTGGCAAGAGTTGGGTGGTCGGGCCAACACCAATGACAAGGTAACCGTCTGAGTCTCTGCAACACCATGTATTAGACATAATATGCACACTGCGCTGAGTGTTTACATGAATGATGTGGGAAAGGAAACAGCCTGATAAACTGCAGGGAAGAAAAACAGACAAACAGTTGGAAAGAATACACATCTTAATTCAAAAGACAGGAAGAAACAAGGAGTTAAGGGTGCAAACTTGTTACTTATAGCTCTCTGGGGTGCAATAATTGAGACTAAGAACACAAATATTCTGAATAGGAAAAGAAAGCTGTTGCTGAAACTCTTGTTTAGAACATATATTACTGTGGCAGTAAGCTTCTTCTGTTCCCATAGAGGCCCAGATTCTCCAGCCTCAGACTAACTAAGCATTTGGGACTATTTTCATCAGCTTCATGAGAAATGCAAGAATGAATTGAAATCTGTTTGTACTCTTTCCATATCCAGTGGCTGCAATTTTTCCCTCATGTGTATTTTCTCTTTTGTTCATTCTCATTATCTCTTTTTTCTCTTCTTTTGTTTGGATGTTTTATCTCGTGTATATCCTTTTAATTTTAAATTTTTATTTTGTCAGTAATATTTCTAAAGCTTATGTTAGTATTTAAATGAAAATTATGTTTAGTATTTTGAAGTAGATTTGGAGGAATTAGGAAGTCCAAAAACCTAAGCCATCAAAGAAATGATCTGTATGGCTTTAAAAGAACATTTGTTTCCTCCTGTAGTATAGCAGCATGAATCTGAAATGGTGATGCCTTGTAAATGACCTCAATCCCTAGGGAAAAACCTAAGGGCCTTCCCTAAATTTCACAAGGAAGTCAGTTGATGAGAATCAGCCAGGATTAGCCAACCTTGCTTTCCAGAAGCAAGCATGATCTCATTTGATTAGCTGTTTAGATAGGCTGCAAAATGCCCCCAAGATTATGTGATGGTTTAATGCTTGGCCTTGTTACACAGTAATAATTTGGTTTTCTAATGATCTGTGGCTATTTCATATACAGCCTGACTTTGGCACACTAGATTCAAGGGTAATTCTTACACAGCTGGAAGTAAAAATCTCCAAATCCTGGAGTTTGTGTGGACAACTGAGGTAATTTTAATTATCGGCAGAATCAAGAATAATGTACTGAAGGATTATGAACCATGTCTAGAGTCAAACTTTTCAATGACTTCTCATTCAGCTCAACAAATTCTTACTTCTTGGATATAATGCTTCTTTATGTCTGCATGCACATCGTTACTATGGTGATGGGTGTGTCAGGCTCAGGATTTCTTAAAATCTCTGACCATACAATGACTGCAAAGTAGGCCACAAGACTATGCCTTACCTTGGAATTTTCTTGTTTTCTTTAGCCTCTATGCTGCAGTTAGGGCATATTTCCTCCTTTGCTACAGCTAGCTGGTCAGGGTTTAGTTAAGAGGCTGTATCTCATGCTTAAAAATGAATAGTCAGGAGCCAAACTTGGGTTGGGTTCAAATCTCTCTCTGCTATTATCTCTTCAAGTGCCCTGGGAAAGTTGTTTAAGCTCTCTGTGTCTCATTTGCTCCATCTTTAAACCAGGAGATTAAAATAATATACACAAGTAGTGTACAACATTCATTTGATGATTGAGTTATTACAAAGCACTTGGAACAGTCATAGAGTGTAGGAGGGGGTTACCACATGCTAGCCATTAGTGTTTTTGTTGCTTTAATGTTTTTTTTCTTTCTATCACTTCTATCTTAGTTGGCAGGATGCCTTTGATTGGTGATTTTTTTTCCTACTCAGAATGCATCCTGTTAAATAAACATGTGTACACATCTCAGGATTTACATAGAGCTTACTGCAGCATTCTTATGTTGCTCATGGTCGTGGTGATGTTTACTAGATTGCTTACTACAACTCTCTGTGGTGTATCAACATTAGAGCCTCCATTTCAGAGACGTGTGAGCTATAGCCAGAGAGGTAATATATATTGAGCAAGGTTGCTCAATTGGTTACAAGAACTCGTCTCGTAGCTAACATTTTCAGACCCCTTGGGGAAAGACTTTAGACTAATCCATGAAGAACCTAATTTGCTAAAGAATACTCTGAAAGAAAAGAGCTTGTTCGTTTGAATGGTGTACTTATGGCCAATTTTTATAATTTATTTCTGACACTGCAATGATGTCATTTGTACAATATAATTTTTCAACAAGAAATAGTGCTATTTTCTAATATCTATAATGACAATAAAGGAGGTCAGTTAATTCTGTCTGTCTTTTTCTATTTATTTGTTTGTATGTTAGTCAGCTCAGGGTTGCCATAACAAAATACCATTGACTGTGTGGCTTAAACAACATGAATTTATTTTCTACAGTTCTGGAAGCCAGGAAGTCCAAGATCAAGTTACAGGCTGATTTAGTTCTTCAGTGAAGGCTCTCTTCCTGGCTTGCAGATGGCTGCCTTCTTGCTGTGTCCTCACGTGGCAGAGGGGGGTGGAGAGAGAGAGAGAGAGGTAGTTAAGTTTGTATGAGGTCATGAGGGTGGAGCCTTCATAAAGAGATCAGTGCCCTTATAAGAAGAGACACCAGAGAGTTAAAGGATCCTATGTTTTTAAGCCTAAAAATACAGTATAAATATGAGCATCAATTTTACTGAGAGAGGTTTAATAAAAGCTAAGCTATTTGAATGTGAGAAGTCTCAAAATATTTGTATTAAGGGGCAGACACATAAGGTAGACACCTTCCACATCAGATACAGTCATAGTAAAAGTTGGCAGGTGCCTAGATGATATTATAAATCATGAGTTTCTTAAATTCCCTCTGTCTTTCTCAAAGCCAGTCAATTGCTAGAGTCTGAAATTACCAATGTGTGAGGGTCAAGATTGCAGTGTGAATATGTTCCCTGGAAAGTAGGAGATAGTAACTCCTAAGCACAGGAAATTTCTCCTTCACAAGAGAGAATCAGAGAGAAGGGAACTAGGGAATGGGGTATAGTATTTCTAAGTTTGGAAATGGAGGGAGAGGAGAAGGGTAGGGGCGTGACCCTGGGGTGTCCCATTAGAATCCCGTGGCAGTCCAGGAATAGGACAGACAGAATGAGATCCTCTAGGTGCAGAATGGTGCCTAAAAGATAACAAGGGCCCTTATTGGTATGGTTGGTTTATTAATGTTTCACATATAAAAATAACCTGATGACCATCGGGAAACCATCATAATATCACATTTCATGACTATTGCTGTTTTTTTCAGATAAGCAAAAAGTTAGAGATGTGGAACTTCAGTTCTCTTTAGCAGGTAATTAAGGATGTGACAATCAGATGAGGAAAGGCTTTAAAACTGAAAAGTGTACACTTTGGTTTTCTTAGAAGGAACTCTTTGGGTTTATGTTCACTTGAAATGTTGAGCAGCTTAAATTTTATAATAACAATATTTTATAATAACAATAATGAGAGACTCTCTGTAAATCTTTAGTTGTTTCCAACAAAAGGGAGGGTCTAATTAACTATCACTCAGTTAATTTACAATTAATAATTCATATTTTAAAATAGGCTTAATACGGGAAAATACTAAAAGTGAAAAGCTCCATTCCAATTTTATTGTGAAGTTGCATCATAATTAGAATTTCACCAGAAGTTATGTTGTAGCATTAACAAACTGAGGCATGAAATAGTAAATAACAGCTGTAAGGATTTTGGTAACTTCCTAAACTCTTAGTGATTAACCATTCATAAAAATTATGTATAATGTCATTTTTATTATGTCACCAAGTAGTTAATATTTCAACATGGTTATAACCCAACTAAAAATGTGAGTTTTCCAGTTAAAATCAGAGCAGCAAAAATACCTTTTCAGTTAGTAGCAGTATCACCCAATAGAGTTCCTGTAAAGCAAGGTTTCTCCACCATGGAATTATTGACATTTAAGAGTGGTTCATTTTTTGTTGTGTGGGCTGTCCTATGATGGTAGGAGTTTTAGCCGCATCTCCAGGCTCTACTCACTAGATGCCAGTAGCAGCATCTTTTCGGTTGTGACAACCAAAACTGTCTCCAGAGACTGCCATTTGTCCCCCAGCCTGGGCCAGGGGGAAGGGAGATGGCCCCTGGTTAAGCACTGCTATAAGGGGGTAAATATTCCTGGTTTTTACATGGTGAAAGGCTTAGTCTTTGGTGGTTGGCCCAAGAATGGACTTAGATTTTATGGCCCTGAGTCACACTTCACGTAGAATTATCTCATCTGACTCATTCTGAACCTAAGCTAGTAGAGAGCAATGTGCGCAGTTCTCAGGATTACTAATTTTGATGACTAAGTGCTTTAATGGTTCCATAATTCAGACTGTCTCTGTAGCTCGCTATATATGCACCTTAAGGAAATTACGAAATTTGAGATGACATTTCTTCTAAGCATCATGAAGAGTGACAGAGACAGCATGATTACAACAAATATACAAGGATTTTTAAAGGTGTTTTTGTTCATACATCTTTTTGGCACATTGGGCTAGTATCTTTCTGGACCTCTTTCATTGGCCCAGCTTCTTTCTTTAGTCTGATTCATTTTCTCAGGGATGTATCTATGAAAACAAAAACACACAGGCGTTTCCAATTTTACTGAAGGTTCATTACACTGATGATGGGGTCTAATGGATCAGGTGATGGATTTCTGTCTCTCTCACACACACACACACACACACACACATTCCTGTGGGCGATGGAAAGCAAAAGTATATAAAATTTGAAAGAAAAATCTGAAAAACTATTTAAAGGTTTTGGTTTTTTTTAAATGACAAAGGGAAAAGCAGTATGGAATTCTTTCTATAATAGCACTAACCAGATGTGAGTATACACAAAATGGCCAAATCTAGGAATAAAGTGCTCCCAAAGATAAACTCTACTGGAATAGCATTACTCGTTACCAATCGCTATTTTTCTAAAAAATTGCCCTTTATATTAGACTAAAACTTTTCACTGTAGGGTTTTAATATGTTGTGTTTTAATGTTAGCAATAAATGAAGAATGCATGGGTGGTGTAGATTTGCTTAAAGACAATTATTTTAAAACTCTAGTCTGTCAACAGTGAAAGAGCAGGTGAGATCCTTTGAGGTCTTTAGTGTACCTACTTTTAGAGCACCAATGGTGGAGGAGTAGAAGGCAAGGCTGGGAAAGGAAACAGAATAATTTTTGAGAGCCTTCACCCAACATAGGAGCACCTCAATACATAAAGCAAATGCTAACAACCATGAAAGGAGAAATCGACAGTAGCACAGTAATAGTAGGGGACTTTAACACCCCACTTACACCAATGGACAGATCATCCAAACAGAAGATAAATAAGGAAACACAAGCTTTAAATGACACAATAGACCAGATAGATTTAATTGATATTTATAAAACATTCCACCGAAAAGTGAAAGAATACACTTTCTTCTCAAGCGCACATGGAACATTCTCCAGGATAGGTCACGTCTTGGGTCACAAATCAAGCCTCGGAAAATTTAAGAAAATTGAAATCATATCAGGCATATTTTCTGACCATAACGCTATAAGACTGGAAATCAAAGACAGGAAAAATAGTGTAAAAAACAGAAATACATGGAGGCTAAACAGTGTGCTACTAAATAACCAAGAGATCACTGAAGAAATCAAAGAAGATATAATAAAATACCTAGAAACAAATGACAACAAAAACATAACGACCCAAAACCTATGGGACACAGCAAAAGCAGTTCTAAGAGGGAAGTTTATAGAAATTCAATCTCACCTCAAGAAACAAGAAAAATCTCAATCTAACCCTAGGCTTAAAACAACTAGAGAAAGAAGAACAAGGAAAACCCAAAGTCAGTAGAAGGAAAGAAATCATAAAGATCAGAGCAGAAATAAATGAAACTGGAACAAAGAAAACAACAGCAAAGATCAATAAAACTAAAAGCTGGTTCTTTGAAAAGATAAACAAAATTGATAAACCCTTAGCCAGACTCATCAAGAAAAAAGGAAGAGGACACAAATCAATAAAATTAGAAATGAAAAAAGAGAAATCACAACTGACACTGCAGAAATACAAATGATCATAAGAGACTACTACAAACAACTATATGTCAATAAAATGGACAACCACGAAGAAATGGACAAATCTTGGAAAGGTACAATTTTCCAAGACTGAACCAGGAAGAATTAGAAAATATAAACAGACCTATCACAAGTAATGAAATTGAAACCGTAATTAAAAATCTTCCAACAAACAAAAGTCCAGGACCAGATGGCTTCACAGGTGAATTCTATCAAACGTTTAGAGAAGAGCTAACACTGATCCTTCTCAAACTCTTCCAAAAAATTGCAGAGGGAGAAACACTCCCAAATTCATTCTATGAAGCCAACATCACCCTGATACCAAAACCAGAAAAAGATATCACAAAAAAAGAAAATGATAGACCAATATCACTGATGAACATAGATGCAAAAATCCTCAACAAAATACTAGCAAACAGAATCCAACAGCACATTAAAAGGATACACCATGATCAAGTGGGGTTTATCCCAGGGATGCAATGATCCTTCAATGTACGCTAATCAATCAATGTGATACACCACATTAACAAATTAAGGAATAAAAATCATGTGATCATCTCAGTAGATGCAGAAAAAGCTTCTGGCAAAATTCAACACCCATTTATGATAAAAACTCTCCAGAAAATGGGCATAGAAGGAACCTATCTCAACATGATAAAGGCCATATATGACAAACCCACAGCAAGCATCATACTCAATGGTGAAAAACTGAAAGCATTTCCTCTAAGATCAGGAACAGGACAAGGATGTCCACTCTCACCACTCTTATTCAATAGAGTTTAGGAAGTCCTAGCTACAGCAATCAGAGAAGAAAAAGAAATCAAAGGAATACAAATTGAAAAAGAAATAAAACTGTCACTGTTTGCCAATGATATGATACTATATATAGAAAATCCTAAAGACGTCACCAAAAAACTACTAGAACTAATCAATGAATTTGGTAAGGTTGCAGGATACAAAATTAATGCACAGAAATCTCTGGCATTCCTATACACCAAAAACGAAAAATCAGAAAGAGAAATTAAGGAAACACTCCCATTTACCATGGCAACAAAAAGAATAAAATACCTAGGAATAAACCTGCCTAAGGAGGTAAAAGACCTGTACTCAGAAAACTATAAAACACTGATGAAAGAAATCAAAGATGACACAAACAGATGGAGAAATATACCATGTTCTTGGATTGGAAGAATCAATACTGTGAAAATGACTGTACTACCCAAAGCAATCTACAGATTCAATGCAATCCCTATCAAACTACCAATGGCATTCTTCACAGAATTAGAACAAAAAATTTTACAATTCGTATGGAAACCAAAAAGACCCTGAGTAGCCAAAGCAATCTTGAGAAAGAAAAATGGAGTTGGAGGAATCAGGCACCCCGACTTCAAACTATACCACAAAGCTACAGTAATCAAGACAGTATGGTACTGGCACAAAAACAGAAATATAGATCAATGGTACAAGACAGAATGCCCAGAGATAAACCCACACACACATGGTCACCTAATTTATGACAAAGGAGGCAAGAACAAACAGTGGAGAAAAGACAGCCTCTTCAATAAGTGGTGCTGGGAAAACTGGACAGCTACACGTAAAAGAATGAAATTAGAACATTCCCTAACACCATACACAAAAATAAACTCCAAATGAATTAAAGACTTAAATGTAATACGAGACACTATAAAATTCTTAGAGGAAAGCATAGGGAAAAACACTCTCTGACATAAACCACAGCAAGATCTTTTTTGACCCACCTACTAGAGTAATGGAAATAAAAACAAAAATAACCAAATGGAACTTAATTAAACTTAAAAGCTTTTGCACAACAAAGGAAACCATAAACAAGACAAAAAGACAACCCTCACAATGGGAGAAAATATTTGCAAATGAAACAACAGACAAAGGATTAATCTCCAAAATATACAAATAGCTCATGGAACTCAATATCAAAAAAATAACAGTCCAGTTAAAAAATGGGCAGAAGACCTAAACAGACATTTCATCAAGGAAGACATACAGATGGCCAAGAGGCACATGAAAAGATGCTCAACATCAGTAATTATTAGAGAAATGCAACTCAAAACTACAATGAGATATCACCTCATGCTGGTCAGAATGGCCATTATCAAAAAAAATCTAGAAACAATAAAAGCTGGAAAGGGTGTGGTGAAAAGGGAACCCTCCTGCACTGTTGGTGGGAATGTAAATTGATACACCCACTATGGAAAACAGTATGGAGGTTCCTTAAAAAACTAAAAAATAGAAAAGCTTCCTTAAAAAACTAAAGAAAGAACTACCGTATGATCCAGCAATCCCACTACTGGGCATATACCCTGAGCAAACCGTAATTCATAAAGTGACCACAATGTACCACAATGTTCATTGCAGCAGTATTTACAATAGCCAGGACATGGAACCAACCTAAATGTCCATCAACAGATGAATGGATAAAGTAGATGTGGCACGTATATACAATGGAATATATTGCTCAGCCATAAAAAGAAACGAAATTGAGTTATTTGTAGTGAGGTGGATGGACTTAGAGACTGTCATACAGAGTGAAGTTAAGTCAGAAAGAGAAAAACAAATACCGAATGCTAACACATATATATGGAATCTAAAAAAATAAAAATAAAAAATATGGTACTGTTGAACCTAGTGGCAGGAAAGGAATAAAGAGGTAGACATAGAGAATGGACTTGAGGACACAGGGAGGGGGAAGGGTAAGCTGGGATGAAGTGAGAGTAGCATCGACATATATACACTACCAAATGTAAAATAGATAGCTAGTGGGAAGCAGCCACATAGCACAGGGAGATCAGCTCGGTGCTTTGCGACGACCTAGAGGGGTGGGATAGGGAGGATGGGAGGGAGGCTCAAGAGGGAGGGGATATGGGGACATATGTATGCATATGGCTGATTTACTTTGTTGTACAACAGAAAGTAACACAGTATTGTGAAGCAATTATACTCCAATAAAGGTCTATTAAAAAAAAAATAACATGCCTTGTGAGGAGATGCCCTAACTATGTACTATGCACTGTATCTTTCTGACTAATTCCTTTTGGTCATTGCTCATAAAACTGACTTACACGTACAGTGGTTTACAGGTTAAAATTACCTCCACACTCTTCCTAACATTTGTTTCTCACTACAACCCTAATTTGTGTAAGAGTAAACTCCCTTAGAGGGGTTAAGTTACTTAGTTTGCTAGTAACATGTAATGGTAGGATTTGAACACAAGTCCTCTTGACACCAAACCCCACTACCCTTGTGTTCTCTCATCATTTATTTTGAAGAACTGTCACCCCTTTGGAGCCAGGAAAAGGAGAGAGCTCATTATTTCTCAAAGCACGTGAGCGAGGAAGAGAGTGAGTCAGGCATGCATGTTTAGGAAGTTTTCTCTCAGAGGTTTATCATAATCAAACTTTTAGCCTTTGCTTAGGAAATAGACTGATTAATATTGTGCAGCTGAAATTCTAAATTTAATATGTTAAAAAAGAAAATAAAAGCCATACAAAAAGAAAAGTAATGAGAGGACTATACATTATATATATAAAGATATGCATTTGTAATACACTATAAAATTCATTAATTGGTGTATAGTAATTAGTTACACCAATTCAAACAGTTTATTATTTATGAATGAACAGATCAATGGAATCAAGTAGAAACTTCAGAGACAGTCCTAAATATATCAGAATTTAGTATATGTTAAAGGAAATACTTCAAATCAGGGTGAAAAGATTAAATTTAATAAGTATTAGGAAAACTGGGCATTCATCAAGGAAAAAGAAAGTGAAGGGCAAGATAAGGGAAGGGTATTAAGAGGTACAAACTATTTGGTATGAAATAAATAAGATATAGGATGTATTATACAGCACAGGGAGTATAGTCAATATTTTATAATAACTTTAAATGGAATATAATCTATAAAAATATTGAATCTCTATGTTACACAGCTGAAACTAATATATTGTAAATCTAATACTAATAGATATTACTGTACTATTAGATAGTTAGTAATATATTGTAACTATCCTTGACTAAAAAAAATAATAAAGAAACCATAAAAGTATTTGAAGAAACCATGAAAGAATTCTTTATAATTTTAAATGAGAAAAACCTTTCTAAATATGGCATGTAACCCAGATGCCATAAAAAAAAGAAATATTTTGACAAATTCAACTACCAAACACAAACACACACACTCATACTCACACACACACACACACACACACACCCTCATTCATTGAAAAATATACTATGAAGAAAGAAAAACACAGGCAAAACCAGTAAAAAGTATTTATAACTAATACTAGACAAAAGGCTAATTTCTTGATTAAAAATGGAGTTCCAATAATTGATAAGAAAAAGACCAACAAACCCAATGGAGAAAAGAACACATTTTATAGAAAATAAAATGGGAGTGGCTTATAAGCATGTAGAAACTTGCCCAACCTCACTCATAATAAGAGAATTACAATTTAAAACTATATTGAAGTACCGTTTTACTCTTTGAAAATATTCTAAAGCATGTTGGATCATGAATTGGTTTTTTTCCAGGACGTGGGGAAATATGAATTCTCATGGAAATGTAACTTGTTACAACTTCTGTGGAAAGCCATTAGGCAGTATCTATGAGAATTACAAACACATGTGTCCTTTGACCCAGAATTGCACTTCTGAAAAATATTAAGTATATAAACTTTGTGTATGCAAGGTGACTTGGGTACAAGGTTACTTATTGCAGTTTTGCATGTAAAATCCAAAAATGGGAAATAACCCAATGTGCCTCAGGATGGGACTGGCTAAATATACTAGGTTGTATCTGCTGCCATAGGAAAGAATAAGGAAGTTCTTTATGTACTGACATAAATTAGTTTCCATGATATAGTGATAAAAGTGTGTGTGTACACATACATGCACGCTCACATATACATTTATTCATATACTGTACACACAAAATTACTCTAGAACCAGATGTGGACAAGTGATTCATAGTTGTTGCCTCTGTGTAAAAACTGGGTACTCAGGGACTGGTGTGGGAGGGAGATTTTTCTTTTTTTACTATAAACACTTTTGTACCTTTGGAATTTTGTGCCACGTGAATGCATTGACTTTTAAAAAGTCAATTCTGAATTTTTAAAAAAAGGATTTGAAGTTGGGCCTCAGAAGACTTGAAATCCCTTCAGAGCCCACCGTTGCTGAGGTGACTGCAGTAGCTCCGAGTCTGCTGGCGTAAGAGCATTCTGATGGTCCTTCCAGTCAGTGTGAGCAATTAAAGTCACTAAGTTACATCATCTGGCTCTGCTTGAATCGGTGTGTTCTTGAGCTTCTTCTCTTCTTCTCAGTTCCTTCTGATTCAAATCCTTCTAGAAAGACTGCAATGTTGGCCCAATTATTTACCACTATCTCTATAAGTCAGTTCTTTTTTTGTCAGATCATTATTTGCTATATTGGTAAGTCTATATATTGTCTAACCTTGGGTCAGTGGCTCATTCTTTTTTTTTTTTTAACATCTTTATTGGAGTATAATTGTTTTACAGTGGTGTGTTAGTTTCTGCTGTATAACAAACTGAGTCAGCTATACATATACATTTATCCCCATATCTCCTCCCTCTTGCGCCTCCCTCCCACCCTCCCTATCCCACCCCTCTAGGTGGTCACAGAGCACTAAGCTGATCTCCCTGTGCTATGTGGCTGCTTCCCACTAGCTATCTATTTTACATTTGGTAGTGTATATATGTCCATGCCTCTCTCTCACTTCGTCCCAGCTTACCCTTCCCCCTCCCCGTGTCCTCAAGTCCATTCTCTACATCTGCATCTTTATTCCTGAGTGACTCATTCTGGGGCAATCAACCATGGCCAGGTAGATAGTATAATTTCAGTCATATGTGGTTGGAATCCTTTAGAGAGTGATTGCTATCAACTCCATTTCTCCTGCCAACAATCACCCCATTTGTTTGCTTCCCTTGCAGCAAAACTTCTCAAAAAACAAACAAATAAACAAACAAAAGTACTTAATATCTCTCAGTTTCTTTCTTCTCAACTGTTATTAAATCTATTCTAATCAAGTTTTAGCCCCCCACTAGTATATTAATACTGCTTATCTCACAGTCACCACAGACGTTTGCTAAATTGCTAAATTCAAAGAAAACAAGTCAGTCATTTTATTAGACTTCTCAGCTGTCTTCACTGACTATTTGGCAGGCTAGGATTTGGAAAGAGGGACAGATAGGAATATCTCTAGAAATTCTACTTTACCTGTATTACTTGAATATTTTAGGAGAATATATGTATATATTGTAAAATTTTTTTAACTTTAAAAACAAAATATTTTTTTGTTAAGTCTTAGAATATTAATTTAGAGCATGGCTGCATTCAGGGATTTAATAAAAATCCTAATTACTAGTCTCTCATTCTCAGCTCTACTCTTCTTTGTTTTAATTCATTTTCATATTGTCCCTACTTTATTGCAATATGTCTGCCATTTACCCCAAAATTGTTATCTATTCTCAGCAGTTCTGCTTTCCTCAACTAAGAGGTTCAGAAGAGTCCTGGAAATGAGTCTCATTGAGTTATGACTGGGTAATAACCAAGCAGGAACTGATTACTTTAGTCAGGTGTGTTACTCTGATTGGCCAAGGCAGATCATATGCTTCAGTAACACCACATGAATTAGGAGAAACAGAGAAATCGTTTTCAGAAAAAAAATTAGGGTGCTGGCACTAGAAGAAGGATAGGATGTTTTAACTACTACCAAACCTATCTATTTTCCTTTAAGTTATTAATAACGTGTTTTTTTTCTGAACTTGTAAGGCTCAGCTTAAATCAGTGTAAAAGGCATTCATCTACATTCCTACCAACCGTTTATAAATAAATGTTACACTCTAAGGCTGTACTCAGCCTTTAAGAAATGTATCTATTTTTTTCTTATATGATTTTCAGGTGTCGTCTGCCAATAAATTGATAGTGAAAGGTCTGATTCCTAGGGCACCACTGGTCAATGGGAAGAAGCAGAGTAATTTATTCACCAGCATTACTTTCTGATTAAAAATGCAAGATACTACTTTGACTGATCTTAAAGAAAAAAGTGTAATTGTGTTTTTATTTTATAAAGAATTTTTACTTTCAGGTCAAATATGCCTAGATTTTAAGCAATGTGGATAAGAGTGTTATTTGGGTAATTCCTCTTAATTGGTGGGAGGTATATTGAGTATAAATCCCCAGGCTGTCTCATCCCAATAAACTCTACATCTGTGTATCTTAATTGAAATTGGAATGAGTGCAAAGGGAAGAATGTGATGTGAAAGATAAACTGCTAGAAGCCATTAACATTTATTATGACCATCCCTACACATTGGCCAACAGATATTTTTAGAAAAACATAAATTAATGAATACAGGATCAGGCTGCCATGATTTAATGAAACATATCATTTTTCTTTCCCTGCTGGTTTTATGTTAGTGTGGAGGGAATTGTTTGGCAGAGCCTCTGTTTATCTCATGGAGCCAGCCAAAGTAATCTCATGTGCAGCTTTTATGCAATTTCTGCAGTAAGTCAGGTGAATAAGAAGGTTACTGAAAATTACACCAAAAACACCAGTACCACCACAACAAATCTATGCTGAGCACCTCTTATGTTGCAGGCCTTGGGGATACAATAGTGGGACAAGAAAAAACAGTCATGACCACAAGAAGCTGACGGATTAGGGCTCCTGAAGAAATAAAATTAGGGCAGAATGAGGCCAACTCAGAGGACTCTTCAGTCTTACTTCAGGAAATCATGGAATAAATTCTTAGACAAATTGTGGATTTATCTTCTTCTCTGCCTTTTCATCCTCAGCAAGCATTGAGATGATTTTATATGAACAAAATTGCTGGTGATTTCCCAGTGCCAATATAAGTGCATAAGTCGAACTCCCAAGTGCCACAGCAGGTGGAGAAGGAGAAAGGATCCTTAGGCAGACCCAAGTTAACCCTAGAATCAGTCAGAAGGGATTCTTCTGCATCTGTCCACTCACACACACCTATATAACTTGTCATAACCTCAGCCTGAAAAAGTCACAGGGTGCTGGTGAAAACAGAACAGAAAAATGCTTGCTTCCTGTAGATACAAAGCCTATGGAAATAAAATCCTTAAGATGATATTGGACTTCAGGTCTCATATCATACTATTGACATCCCCTACAACAAGCAAGCCTAGATCTCCGTTCTGTGGTTGGAAGTTGGAACATTAGGAATTCACGAATGGAAGCACTATGTGGATGGAAGGAGTAAGGCATGCATTTGCAAAGGAACTATCCCTCCTTTTTATTATCTCACCTAAAACCTCTTAAAATTGAAACATATTGACTGGCAGTCTCCCCAAACAAACCACAACAAAATTAAATTAAAAAACTTTGTGTAAAGTACTGGGTGATGCACAAACTCCCTGAGACTTCTCCAAAAACCTGGCCTAAGAGACCCTGCTCTAGACCTAGGGTGCTCCTCCTTCCTGAAAAGCAGGAGAATAAGGACTGTTGGAATGGGGAGATGAGGAAAGTAAATGGGATCAACGTTTAAACTCATATTTGTTTTAAAAATAAGAATTGTAAAAAATTTTTTTCAACACTAAAATACTAATGTTTTAAAATAATAGCTTTATTGAAATGTAAGCTATGCATTCATAAAATTCACTCTTTTAATGTATACCATTTAGTGTTCTTTTACTATATTCAGAGTTGTACAACCATCACTTCTATTTAATTTTGAACTATTTCCATCACCCTCAAAAGAAACCCTATATGCCTTAGCGGTCACACTCCCCATTCCACCCACACCTTAATCTCTGAAAATAAATCTACTTATCTACGTTCTGCCTCTCCGTATTTATTCCTCTATGTATTTCTTGACATTCCATATAATGGAATCACAGAATACATGCTCTTTTGTGCCTGGCTTCTTTAACATGTTTTCCAGGTTCATGCATATTATAAGATATAGCAGTACTTCATTCCATTTTATGGCAAAATAATATTCTAGCTTATCAGTTGATGGGTATTTGGGTGTTTTGACTTTTAGGTGATTATAAATAATACTGCTTTGAACATTTATATAGAAGTTTTTGTGTGAATGTATGTTTTTAATTCCCTTAGGTGTACAGCTAGGAGTGGAATTGCTTGGTCATATTGTATCTCTACATTTAAATTTTGAGGCTATCAACCTGGGTCACCTTTGAGGTTGTCTCTATTAATTGTCTTTTCTCTTGAGAATGGATCACATTGTCCACATTCTTTGTATGGCAAGTACTTTTGAATTACAGTCTAAGGTATTTGCCACCCATATAATAAATAGGCAGAATACATACTGTGCGTTTGATTGCTGTGCTGTAGAGCAACATGTTGGCATATTGGGTCGAGGTCAGATTTTCTTATACTTCTTTGAAGAGTACTGGTTATTTTTCAAGCAGGATTTGGACTCAAGCAGGTTTCTTTTGATTGGACTCAAATAACAAAATCTGGCTCTTAAATGGCAGCTCAAATCTCATTTCAGATCCTTTTCCTTTATTTGGCTTCTGTTCCATATATGCATGGGTCAGGGATTAGCAAGACATTTAGGGAGTGTTTATATGCAAAATTTGATTTCAAATTTATCTTTGGTCTTCTTTTAAAAATTTTTATTGGAGTATAGTTGATTTACAATGTTGTGTTAGTTTCGGGTATACAGCAAAGTGAATCAGTTATAGATATATAGCTTTTCAGATTCTTTTCCCATATAGGTTATTGCAGAATATTGAGCAGAGAGTGGACTTCCTTGTCTTGTTCCTGATCTTAGAGGAAATCCTTTCAGTTTTTCACCATTGAGAATGATGTTAGCTGTGGGTTTGTAAATATATGGTCTTTATTATGTTGATCTAATATTTTTAAAGACAGTGTCCCAAGAGTTCTATCAGATGAAGAGCTTTAAAGAGAAGTCATCTTGTCTTGAGTTTATCCATGTGCCTGTTCTCTCTCAAGCGTATATATATATATATATATATATATATATATATATATATATATATATGCTTAGGGGGTCTCTCTCATATATTTTATCTCTAATATATAGAAAGAGGTGGATATTCCAATTGCACTAGTGCTCTAGAGGTTTTCTCTAAAACACTAAAGCACTTGAAATATCTAATTTTCAAACACATTTGTAGAATTGAAATTAGCTCACTTAATGTAACAGTCAGTAACAAATTCTGAAGTGGTTTTTGCATTGTGATTTTTTTTCTAATAGATTTAGAGCTATAGCTTCCTTCCCTGAATCTTCTATGGCCAATGTTCTTAGAGGCTCTGATTTGATCAAGCCACTATAAAGCAAACTTTCTCTTGAGTGTACCTTCCTCTTATGTATCTAAATGGTCTTATTCATCTTCCAACTTTATTTTTTAAGTTGGTTCTTTCTCAGCAATTTCCAACTCTTCCAGGGTATTAGTATTATGAAAGGAAGCCTATGCAGTGACGGAAAAATTGTTTATCCTCGTTAGGTTGAGGTTGAAGTGGTGTATAAATTTGTTAAAAATCAACTGAATGTATACTTGAAGATTGGTAAATTTTATTGTGTGTAAATTAAACATTTTGATTTAAGCAAAGATACCCAGAAATATTACAGGTCTTAAAGAGATTAAACTGTGCCAATAAGTAGTTTGAGAATAAAAATTAATGAAGCAACCATGTCCACCTCAGCTCTAGAATAGTAGAAATTGACTTCTGGTGTAAGGACAGTGGTGTTGCCTGGATAAGACTGCAGAGCTACTGAGACCTCTTAGAGCTGCTTGATATTTGCCTGCTCTGAGTCTTGTTCTCCAGTCTCTTTTGTTCTGTGAAGCTCCCCATATCCAGCCACATCCTTGTAATACTTTCCATTTCAGTCAGAGTCTGTGTCTGTTGCTCTCAGCAGAAGCACACTATAACAATTTATCTTAAAGAAAACATTAGTTAGAAGTGAAGCTTCAGTAGTTAATAATGAGTTGCCAAATTCTCTCAACTTGGACATTCATAGATACCAGCATTAATTTTTGTAAGAATTTCATTTCTGTTTTGTGGGGTGGAAAAAGAATTATCAAGTACCAGTTCAGTTTTGTTTTTAGTGCTTAGTGAAGTGTCTGGCAAATAGTAGGTGTTCAATGTGTATTTGTGGACTCTATGAACAAGCTAAAAATATTCCTGATACAAAGGGTATCAGTAATCAATTAACAAGGAAAGGACAATTTAAAACACTGGTGGAGAATTCTGGTGAATAACTTAATTTTTGAACAAAAGGAAGAATTGTCAAATGAAGCCATAAGGTTACAAAGCATTTGGACATTTGTTTATGACGAGTTCTTTGTTTAAATGTGGGAAGCAATGGCAATTGTCTTTGAATTCTTTTTCACCATCCCATTTTCTGCTTACAAAAATTTAAGTGACATTTCAAAATCATCAGTACATTGTCACTGTCTTTCTGTACCTTGTAGGTATGAGCAAAGCTAATTTAGGAAGGAAACCACTGTCCTCCTGAGGGTTTGGTTTTAACCAATGATAGATATAATTTTTTTTTAATCATTGTCTCTTGCCCAGACTCTTGGCTCCAGACCTATGTGGTTATTCACCTTCAAACCTCCATTGCAGCACTGCTGACTCTGCACTCAACTATGCTGAGAAATAAGCTTCTTTGACATTTAGAGGCCTAAGGCTTCTTTTCTCTTTGCAATAATTATGTAAATTAGCTACAAGCGGTTTTGTCTGCTCATATGGTTTTAAAGCAGATGGTAAATTCTCACCTCAGCTGGACGGTGAGGCCCTCAAAACATTTAGCAGTGTTTATTGGTTGAATTTTAACTGCGTGTGCTTGGGAGGCCTTTGAGGACATATGCTTAACAATCACAGATACCTAAATCTAGGTAGTGGACAATATCAACTTCAAAACTAAAGCAAACCAATAACTCATGGTTCTGTTCCTGATTTAAATCAAAGCCACATAATTTATCCTAAGCAGATGTAACAAAATCTCATTTAACTGAAATGTATCAAGCAGGAGATCCCCGGGACTCCCTTTCCTTGCAATTGTTTTACTCCTGACCCTTTGCAAGCTGTGGTAATATGACTTCACTCTGGTTGTGTTCACCAAGGTTATCTCACCTTTAGCTTTTTTATTGCTTATATTCTATTGGAAATTAGTTTAGTGTAGGAGTAATAGCTGCTGTGGACTTCGTATCTTTTCACTTACAAGATTTGTATTTTTCTCCATGCCCTGACGATACCATTTCATAACTCCTAGGAGATAGGGACAGCTTTTCTTGGCTGCAATGCAATCTAGAGGGTGTGAATATTTCTATAATAAATGTACACCTGATGTACACCATAGTTGTTTGCATAATCACTATTCTTAGTGAACAAAGAAAAAACACATTGTAACCTCTTTCACCTCTTCCTTCATTCTTAATTCTAACAGTCATATTATTCTTAATTATAACTGGTGTGTATTATCAGTCTAATCAGTCGCCAGTAAAGATGGCAACGTGATTTCTATTTAAGGTTTTATTTTGATATTTTGATACTTACCTGAAGTGAATCAGGACCATGTGGTGCCTGCATTGGTCTGTAGTCGCATTTGTGATTTTTTTTTTTTTTTTTTTAAACAATGAGGACATGAATCAATCCTAAATGAGAGAATGTTTATGTCTGGAGTTAGTGAAGTCCCATAGTTTGTGTCTTTAGAATGTTTCTAACGAATTTATATATTTAAAGATTGTCTTCTAACAGCAACAGCAGAGTGGATATAGAAGGAATATGCTGAGAAGTTCAGGAAGTGCTGTTAGAAAACTGCCTCTACTGTCGAAGAACATCTGTCTTAATGTGCTATAGGTCTTCCATACAAAGTTTTGTAGATGGCCTCTGGTAGAATGATTTTTTAAAAATAGGACTTAATATTAAAAATTTATCCCTATAAAAAGCAAAGATTAATGAGGAAAATTGTATTCATTTCACACATGGCAAATTTTCAGTTCTCAATCAGCTTATTATTACTTGACACAACTGACCATTCCCCTTTTTAACATGAATTCTTCCCTTGGCCTCTGAGACACCATTATGCCAATTTTCTCCTACTTTAACGGTTATTTCTTCGTCTTCTGCACTTGCTTCTCCTTCCCTTCCCAACTTCTACAAACTGAAATGTCCCAAGATTCAGTCCTTGGGTATCTCTTTCCTGTCTATACTTATTCCCTTTGTGATCTCCATTAACTATTCAGTTGTGAATACCATATGTGTGTTGATAATATTCAAATTTCTACTATAAGCTCCAACCTCTTTTATGACCTTCAGGCTTTTTATATTAAATTACTTACTAAAAATTTCTTCTTAGATGTTCAACAAATATCTCATATTAAATATTTCCCACAGTGAACTCTTGATTACCACACTCACCTCAAATCTGCCGATGTCTCAGACTCCCTAATCTCAAATAAATGTCACACTGCCATTTACTTAGTTATTGAAACAGAATCTTGAAATCACTCTCGACCCCTGCTTTTATTTTAGAGTATACATTCGAGTAATCAGTTAATCCTTGTTAGTTCTTTGGCTCCAGTATATTTTTGGAATTGAATAACTTCTCATTTCCTTCAATGTGAATACTCTAAACCACCATCATTTCCTACCCAGTTTACAATGGCTTGTTAACCGGTCACAGGGCTTCCATTCTTGCCCACTGATTCTCCATACAGCAGCCAGACGAAATTTTAAAAAATATAAATTGGACCATGTCATTTCATTACTCAAACCCTAAAAAGGCTTCCAATATTTCTTAGAACAAAATTCAAATTTACCATGCTTTTAATACACACACACTGGACATTGCCCATAACCAACCTCATTTCTTACTAATCTTCCTCTTTCTTATTCTATTCTAGCCATGTGGCCCTCCTTGGGCTTTCTTGAATCTGTCAAGAAGGTTCCCACCTGAGAGACTTTGCTTTTTCTATTTCCTATGTCTAGAATGCATTGCCTCAGGTATTATCATGGCTCATTCCTCACTGCCTTTCGGTATGTACTCAAGTATCACCTCCTCAGAAGAGTCTTCCTTGAAACTATTTGAAATGACATCTACCACCCCACCACTTCATCCCCTCACATCCCCTTATATTTCTTCTTAACAATGGTCATTTCCTGGTATATTTTATGTATATTTGTATATGTATATATGTAGGTATGTCATTGGACTTCCATACTAGAATTTAACCTCATTGAAGGCAAGGACATTATCAGTTTTGTTCATTTCTGTTCCCAATGCCAAGAATTGTACCTGACCTATAGTAGATATTGAATAAGTAATTGTTGAATGACTTAAATGCCAAAAATGCAGTGAGAACACTACAATTATTGTCTACTAGGTAGAGCCTTCAAGTGACCATGCAGAGGTGCTTTTCATGCTGAGGAAAGTGCCCTCTGGCCTTTAGCAGAGTCCTCACATTGTGATCGACTGTTGAATCCACCTACCTAGAAGAGCACAGTCTAAAGAAACTTGCTGTGATAATGGAAATGTTCTGTACGACCCATTTTAGTAGCCACCAGCAACTGTTTTAGCACTTGAAATGTGGCTAGTGCAACTGAAGAATAGAATTTTTAATTAATTTAAATTTTTCAAATTTAAATTTGAATAACCATATTTGACTACCAAATTGGACAGCACAGGTCCAGATCATAGAAAGCAAGTGATTGCCTGCCTCAGACAACCTTGAGCTGGGTCTTTTTCAGTCAATGTTAAATGAACCTAAATTTCCTGGTTCCATTGTCTTATTCTTTGCAGCTTGTGTGTGCTTAGCTCATACTAGCAATACAAAAGGAGAAAATAAAACATAAGTCTTTTTAAATGTGCTCAGAGCACAAGGCCAGTTCCCCAGCATGAGAAAGATGATGCTGGCAGAAGGCTCCCTTGCAAATACGGATTAGGCAAGAAAACACAGGGCACAATTGCTTTCAGTAGAGCCAGTCAGCAGAGCCATGGGCTTTTGTAGATTCCCACTTAATTATACATTGCTTTCTTCCTCTGCAGCCAGTGCTGGTTTGAATCTGTGGATATACATGCATTTACTGAGCATTCCTGGTTAGAAAAGGATATACAAAGATGAATATTTATTTAACGTCTCCCTTACAGTAGTACATGGTTGCCAAAATTTGACACAATATAATTTAAAATATATGATCCTTACAGCTAAAGGGGCTAATCGTTATAACAGAAATAGTTCCACTCCTTCCCCTAATAAGAAATAAATTAAAAAACAGTATTAAAAACATGTACAATGGAAAAGGAGAAACGGATATCTATGTAACTTACTTTCATATAGAGTGAACACAGGGTAGAGAAAAGACACATGCTTCTCTTTAAGTCCTCTCCTCCATCCAACCTCCTACAGCCTGATCTGCCTTCTGAGGAAACAGATCAGAGGCTGTCCCAGATTGGTGGAATAAATGTCAAACATCCTAACTTTCTCCCTTTAAATCAAACTGATCTACCGTTTACCAGATGACTACCCTACATTAAGCTGGGTTTCTCAACCTCAGCACTCTTGACAATTTGGGTGGGATAATTCTTTGTTGTGGGAGGCTGTCCCGTGCATGGTAGAATGTCTAGCAGTGTCACTAGCCTCTACCTAACAGATGCGAAGAGGAGCCACCCTCTAACGCCCAGTGTGATTACCAAAAGTGTCTCCAGATATTGCCAAATGTCCCCCAGGGGTCAAAATCATCCCAGGTTGAGAACCAGTGAAGAAGAAGACAGTCTAGGGCATCAAAGCCTACTCTTTTCCTGTCTTTACCTGGGTCTTGACCTTTTAAGCTTCATCTGCTCTCAACCCCATGTTATTCTCTTGGACCTGAAAACATCTTTTCCTTTAATTGTTTGACCTTGGCATTCTCTTAGATGCAATTTTGGACTTGCCTACACATGTTGCTGCCCCAAACACCTTTACCTCAAGATTTAACCAATGCTTAACATTTGCAGGACCTATCCTCAGGGTTGGCTTTCCTGATTTGTGTCTCTAACGGATCTGCTGAGATGTCAAAGGCAGGTTATATAACCCTCTGGGAGAAAACTGATCTAATTGCTGGTGACCTCAGTTCTAGTTTCAGCTGGTTATTGCCTTGTTTCTGTATCACTTTATATTAGTTATGTAAGTTCCTTGGGCCTCAGTTTATCAACACTTATCTTCAAAATGGAAGCACTGATTTTGATTCCAATTGCCTCAAAGGTTTGCAAAGTCTAAATAAAATAACCAATATTAAAATGGTTTGGAAAAATAAAAAACCTTTTTCTGCAAATATAACTGAGGGTAACGGCAGTAAGCTTCCTTACTCCAGGGAAGCTTACAGCAAGGTAAAGATAGATGAAGACTGGTAGCTCTCAAACATACTGTGCTATCAGTACACATTTTAAAGTGAACATGAGCTTGCTCCCGTCTTTTCTCACATTATAACAGTGTGCTGGAATTTTATGGAATGGTAATGGTGGGGGGGTTTCTCTTTTACTGCCTTGGCAGCACCAAACTCGACTGGCAAAGTTCAGCTTATCAACCCAAGTACCAAGGTCAAATGGGGTTTGTAGACTGCCTCAGGGAGAAAAATATTTTGGGTGTCCACATAGCTCTCCCAGAGAAGTGTGAGCTCCATACTCGGCGCTGGATTTTAAAGGACTGCAGACCTCTCTCTGCTGTCTTCTTAACTCCCTCAGCTCCTAAAAAATGGAGGAACACTCCCATTTCCTCTCATGGTCATGGGGCATAACATGAGGAATGCTTGGTAGAGGCATCATGGGGTATATTCCAACATGTGGTTCTGTGGTGGCTTTCTAAGCGGACATAATATTGATATATTTGACTTGAGGGAGTCACCACATTCTTACTCCTAACCTTTAAAGCAGCTCCACTAGACCCCTGTGCACGATGTGTGTGTGTGCTTCTGTGTGCATTTATATATGGACACACTCAGAATCAAGATTCCTTTAGGCATTTGGGGAATGCAGAACCGGAAGATCAAGCATTCCTAGAACACATCCTTGATTTTATAAAAAAGGACGAAGAGAAGGTGACTTGCATTTAAGGGTCCCTTTCCCTGTGAATGATGTTTGAGAAGTGCCTTCTAGAACCACTGCGCATATGAAGCAGGACTAGACTTCTCCTGTCAAGAGACACCACTAGCACAGCAGGAAAAGTAAACTCCACAAGCCATGTCTGAGCTTGCCAAGAGGCTAAGCCTTTATTTCAGGGTCATTAGCCACCTTCTTTTACCCAACTTGGTAATGAAGAAAATATCTGCATAGTATTCAGATGACTCAATCTGAGGAATGTGAACATTGAAGATAAGCAAGCAAGGGGAAATAGATCAAAAGATATTGCACATAGTTAAAAATAGCCACCACAGAAAATGTGTTAGTATTTGGCATCATGCCTCTTCACATTCACTTTAATTGGCCATTTGGCTCACTGTACAAAGCAGACAGCTTTTCACACCTCTGTGACATGGGGGTTATGGATCTCTGCTGGCTGCCTCAAACCACACAAATTAGAGACTGGCAATTATTTCTACAATTGACACTAAAATTGTTTTCCTTTCATGTCAATAAATAGTCCATTTCCAATGCAAAAAAGATCGCGCCTTCTCTGCCGATCACTGTCTGCAGAGGAATCATTCTCTGTTAAAGGTTCCCCTCCCTACTCTCTAGACCCCTTCTTGCATGGTGTCAGATGATGTCACATGTCTAACCTTCTATTACACTCTGGCTGAGCCAACACAGCTGGATTCTCAGTCAACTATGAAGTTTAAATTGGTAATTTCAAATCTGTTCTATAAATTCCAGCAATAGCTGATTTGACCAGAATTTCAATATCTTTTAATTGAAGTATAGTTGATTTACAATGTTGTGTTAACTTCTGCTGTACAGAAAAGTGATTCAGTTATACCAGTGTATACATTCTTTTCTTTTTATATTCTTTTCCATTATAGTTTATCATAGGAGATTGAATATAGTTCTCTGTGCTATACAGAAGGACCTTGTTGTTTATCCATTCTATATATAAAAGTGTAAATCTGCTAACTCCAAACTCCCATTCCGTTCCTCCCCCACCCCACTCCCCCTTGGCAACCACCAGTCTGTTCTCTATGTCCATGATTCTGTTCCTGTTTCATAGATCGGTTCATTTGTGTCATAATTTAGATTCTGCATATAAGTGATATCATATGGCATTTGTTTTTCTCTTTCTGACTTACTTGGCTTACTGTGATAATCTCTAAGTCCAACCATGTTGCTGCAAATGGCATTATTTCATCCTTTTTATGGCTGAGTAGTATTCCATTATATGTATGTACCACATCTTCTTTATCCATTCATCTGTCAGTGGATATTTAGGTTGTTTCCATGTCTTGACTATTGTGAATAGTGTTGCTATGAACATAGGGGTGCATGTATCTTTTTGAATTACAGTTTTGTCCAAGTATATGCCCAGGAGTGGGATTGCTGGATCATATGGTAATTCTATTTTTAGTTCATAATTTCAGTATTATCTTAAGGTCTGAGTTAAGTCTCAGTGATTTACCTAAGAGAATGTACAAACCATCACATTCAGCTCTTTTTGTTTCCAAAGAACTTTCCCATATATTTTTGGTCCCTCTTGCATATTCTGTAATTTATTATAAGTATAGAGCCAACAAACTTTGCCAATGGCTTAGGAAACTGTGTAACTGTGTATTTATAACTAGACAAGTGCATAATGTGACTATACCGTTTTTTAAAAAAATAATTTTATATTAGAGTTTTGAACTCAAAAAATAAAGGATGTTATTTTGCTTGTAGCAGAGCCATAAATCAGCATATGCTTAAGTAATCTGGAGGGAACAGCACTGTTTGGGGGAAATGA
Organism: Balaenoptera musculus; assembly: GCF_009873245.2. NCBI lineage: Eukaryota > Metazoa > Chordata > Mammalia > Artiodactyla > Balaenopteridae > Balaenoptera > Balaenoptera musculus. The sequence goes on along the minus strand of NC_045793.1, from coordinate 73,910,437 downwards.
TCTATCTACGATAACTAGTGAACAGAGCTTTTTAGGAACTAGGAGTTTGGAGGCTTTATAAAAAGCACTTCAGAGGACATTCTGGCATTTGTCCAAAAGGACATGACTGTTCTAAGGATAGCTATAGGGTGTCAGTTGTTTTAAATTACTAAGCTCTCCCTCTGGACTCCTTCTCTACTTCTCCAAAGATAACATTAGGCTATAGCCCTATATGTTTGAAAACACATTTCATAGCATATCCATCCCTGGGTTGCTATAGACCCCTGCCTGGTTACTTAAGTATTAGTGGACCCCATGGAATGAGGTGGTGGGACCCAGCTGCAAGCAATTACTAAAGGGTTCTGAAAAGCAATAACTCCAAATTATGTTGACTTGAGGATTATGTGAGGAGAACTATTGTAAAACTGGCAATGGAATAACAAAAGAAACAAGCTGTCTGCTGGTCTGTTAATTTTCTTGTTTGGAAATAGGGAATACCTTGAGGATTTCCTTAAAAATAGAACTTGTATATTTAAGGGACAAAAATAATGCGTGAGTATAAATAATATTCCCTTACTCGTGGTCAAAACAGATACCTTGTTTACAAGGTATTTCAGGATCTCTACACCACTAGAGATCCTGGAAATGGATGACTTTTCTTGTTATGTTCGCTTCTCTTAGTCATTTCACACATTTTCTGGTAATATATGCTTAAATTTATCTATTTGTTCTAATTGTTCTAAAAACAATTTTGATCTATTTTTCATCATAGAGGCCTATTTTTCCAGCATTTAATAAAATTACATTTGATTCATATAGTAAGAAAAAGTGAAATAAGTGAGGAGAGATTAAGGAAATATGAAACATAGGGTAGCCAGAGAGTTAAAGGATGCTAAACTTTCAAACAGAATGTAATATGGCTAATTTTTCAAAGAGAAGCAATTGCAAAGTTTGCATAGATATTGCATCTTTTTATGAGTTTTGAGTCACAAACTAATTGTATAAAAGCACTCTTCTCAGGATAATCCATTAATCATTAGTGGTTTGGGCGGGAATAGTTTGTCAGAGATGCTGTTTTAAGACTGACTGTATCATATTGGCTTAGAATGTAATTAATATGACTAAGAATATGACTTGGTTGGTCACTGCTTAGGCTGAAGGGTTGAGAGCAAAGAGAGTGAATTGCACTGTATCAGAAAAACAAGATATTCAAGAGATGAAGTATGGGTTGGAATCAAATAAGCAACTAGGAATAATAGTATTGACAACATTAATAATCATAATAGCTAATATTACTGACTGCTTTATCTATGCTAGGCACTGTGCTAAGTTACTGAATTATCACCACACATCCTATGAATTAGGACCTTTTTTACTATCCAAATTTTATACATAAATGAACTGAGGTGTAGAATATACTTAGTTTTGCACTTTTAGGGCTTAAGTTTCTATAAGACATCCAAATGGAGGCATCCAGTAGGCATTTGGAATATGAGCTAGAACCTCGGTAGAAAAATCTGGTCTGGAGATAGAGTAATAGGAGCTATTGAATTATAAATGATAATTCAGGTCACAGAAGTAAATGAGAGAGAGTTTCATGCCACTGGACGATAAAATAAAATAGGATGGGAAATTATCTTTGGTTATTAATGATTATAATAAAAACTATTTGGAAGAGTGGAAGGATCACAAGCCATATTGTGCTGGACTAAAGAATGAACTGTACTCTTCTGAGATGTTTACCAACCAATAAAAGGAGAGAAATAAATTAATGACTCTTGGGTTTTAATAAAATGTCTGACTGTGGAAAGAGAGATTTCAAAGAGGCACTTTGACTGAGAGTATGTTTCAAGTGCCATCATCTCAATTTTTGTTAACCCATGGCCTTAATTAACTTTTGAAAGTAGTAGAAATACAGAATTAAGGAACTGTTATTTAAAATTGAGCTGATTCTTGCAAGTCTCATGTTAGCTTAGGAAATACATACCACTGAACAACCCTGTGATGAAGTATATTATTAGCAGACCCTGGAGTCTTTTTACCTAGACCCTAGCCAAAACAGTTATGAATTCTCCAAATCAGATGTTAACAGTGAGTACTGACAGATGGAAGTCTGAAGAACTATGTTTATTAGATAGAGATCATCACTTGAAAATCTCATTATTTATGAGAACTTACCCCTTTATTTGTTTGCTTTTTTGAGTTTTATGACAGTCTCAATTTAGTCAATTTGAGATTCAAGTACTAAGCAATACTGTAATCATATTAGAAAATAATTCTTTCGAAAGTGGCTATACTACCCAAAGCAATCTACAGATTCAATGCAATCCCTATCAAACTACCAACGGCAGTTTTCACAGAACTAGAACAAAAAATTTCACAATTTGTATGGAAACACAAAAGGCCCCGAATAGCCAAAGCCATCTTGAGAATGCAAAACGGAGCTGGAGGAATCAGGCTCCCTGACTTCAGACTATACTACAAAGCTACAGTCATCAAGACAGTATGGTACTGGCACAAAAACAGAAATATAGATCAATGGAACAGGATAGAAAGCCCAGAGATAAACCCACGCACATATGGTCACCTTATCTTTGATAAAGGAAGCAAGAATATACAGTGGAGAAAAGACAGCCTCTTCAATAAGTGGTGCTGGGAAAACTGGACAGCTACATGTAAAAGAATGAAATTAGAACACTCCCTAACACCATACACAAAAATAAACTCAAAATAGGTTAAAGACCTAAATGTAAGGACCAACGGTATAAAACTCTTAGAGGAAAACATAGGCAGAACACTCTATGACATAAATCATAGCAAGATCCTTTTTGACCCAACTCCTAGAGAAATGGAAATAAAAACAAAAATAAACACATGGGACTTTATGAAACTTAAAAGCTTTTGCACAGCAAAGGAAACCGTAAAGAAGTTGAAAAGACAACCCTCAGAATGGGAGAAAATATTTGCAAATGAAGCAACTGACAAAGGATTAATCTCCAAAATTTACAAGCAGCTCATGCAGCTCAATATCAAAAAAACAAACAACCCAATCCAAAAATGGGCAGAGGACCTAAATAGACATTTCTCCAAAGAAGATATACAGATTGCCAACAAACACATGAAAGAATGCTCAACATCACTAATCATTAGAGAAATGCAAATCAAAACTACAATGAGGTATCACCTCACACCAGTCAGAATGGCCATCATCAAAAAATCTACAAACAATAAATGCTGGAGAGGGTGTGGAGAAAAGGGAACCCTCTTGCACTGTTGGTGGAAATGTGAATTGATACAGCCACTATGGAGAACAGTATGGAGGTTCCTTAAGAAACTAAAAATAGAACTACCATACGACCCAGCAATCCCACTACTGGGCATATACCCTGAGAAAACCATAATTCAAAAAGAGTCATGCACCACAAAGTTCATTGCATCTCTGTTTACAAGAGCCAAGACCTGGAAGCAACCTAAGTGTCCATTGACAGTTGAATGGATAAAGAAGATGTGGCACATATATACAATGGAATATTACTCAGCCATAAAAAGAAACAAAATTGAGTTATTTGTAGTGAGGTGGATGGACCCAGAGTCTGTCATACAGAGTGAAGTAAGTAAGAAGGAGAAAAATAAATACCGTATGCTAACACATATATATGGAATCAAAAAAAAAAAAAAGGTTATGAAGAACATAGGGGCAAGACAGGAATAAAGACACAGACATAGAGAATGTACTTGAGGACATGGGGAGGGGGAAGGGTAAGCTGGGACGAAGTGAGAGAGTGGCATGGACATATATACACTACCAAATGTAAAATAGATAGCTAGTGGGAAGCAGCTGTGTAGCACAGGGAGATGGTGCTTTGTGACCACCTAGAGGGGTGGGATTGGGAGGGTGGGAGGGAGACACAAGAGGGAGGAGATATGGGGATATATGTATATGTATAGCTGATTCACTTTGTTATAAAGCAGAAACTAACACACCATTGTAAAGCAATTACACTCCAATAAAGAGGTTAAAAAAAATTTCTTTCTCTGCTATCTAACAGACAATAGCAGAGCAAAAAATAAACAGCAATTCAAAAAAACAGCAAGAAATTTTGTATATTTCACAGAATAAAAGGAGAGACTTCTAAAATTACATTTCAGTCATCTCTGGTAATGTAACTCTAAAGATAAAAATTTCATGAAAGTGTTCCTGTTCTAGCTTATTTTGTAATGGGCACTGCCATCTGTTCACAGTCAGTTCTTTCATGGTTCTCTGGTAAATGAAAGTAATGCAAATTGCCATTGAAAGTATATAACAGGGAAGAATAAGATCTGCTGAATAGAGAAGCAAAAAAATAATGAAGTAATATTAGATTTAGAAACCCAAGATTATTTCTTGGGATATTAAAAATTCTTAGTCCCATAACTTTTCTTAAGAAGAAAATTTAACACAGTTGATCAAAAATCCCATAAAAAATAGTTCCCATCATCCAATCTGTAAGTATCTTTTGCCCATCTAAAAACTGCAGAAATCGTAGTTTTTCATAATCCTTTGATGTTTTTATACCCACTGCTTCCATAATCAAGCCACTTGAAAGTAATAAAACTGAAAGTTGTTTCTACCATTAGCTGTTACCTTTTTAAAAAGCTTTTTCATTCTTATCTGGCAATGCCAAATCATTTGACGCTCTGTGGCCAGAGCCCATCAATTAGAGCTGTTAGCTGTGTACATAGTGTGATATGTCAGCCAGGTTGAGTTTGATTCTAGAAATGAACCACAGGCCAGAGTTGAATGGCAATTTCTACTTTTCCTTCAGTGTCAACCACACTTTCAATCATAGGTTTGTTGTTTGTTTGTTTGTTTTTTAATCACCACGGACAGATTCTATTTTCCACTTTGGTTTTTAGTTCTAATAAAAACCCCAGACTCAACCCTATTGGATGAAGTCTTCTTTCCTGACCACCTAAAGTCATCTCTTTCCTTCTGGAAATGCCAATGGCACTTTAAAAATTCTTTTTACCCTTCTTCAAAAGTTTATGAAATATTATTCTTATTCACTTGGTCAACACATATTTATCAGTTTTCTTCTAAATTTGGAAGCTATAGTAGTGAATCAAACAAACAAGCCCCCTGCCTTCACACTGCTTATAGTCTAGTGGAGAAGGCAGACAAAAAGCAGCTTATTGAAGTAAAGGGTGATGGTAAAAGGGAAAGAGCAGGGTGCTGTTGACTGGCTGGTCAGGAGGTTCCAAGGTAGTCTGTGGGATCAGAAAGGTCTCCTGGAAGAAATTAAAGTTTAAGGTAGAACCTGAAAGGAAAGGAGTCAGAGAGGAAGAGGCTGGTGGAAGGATAAGGAGAGCATCCCAGGGAGAAGAAGAAATAGCATGTAAAATTACCCATGGTTGAGCTTTCCCCCCAACTAAGGTATATGTGTCTCTCTTCTCAACTAAATTGAGGTCCTGTGGGCAGGAGGGCAAGAGCCATTTTATGCTTTTTTTGTGTCTCCCACACATTTTGGAATAATACCTCACGCTTAATAAACCTGACAGTTGTTTGCTAACTGGTGCACAATAAGAGCACACAGAATTGCAAAGGTGTGACAGCCATGACTCTTTATTTAAAGCTATACTGCTAAGGTGCAGTAATCAAAATAATATGGTACTGGCAGAAAAATAGACACATATATAAGTGGAACAGAATAGAGAGCCCAGAAGTGAACCCACCCTTATACGGTCAATTAATCTATGACAAAGGAGGCAAGACTATAAAATGGGAAAAAGATAACCTCTTCAATAAATGGTGCTGGGAAAACTGGACTGCTACAAGCAAAAGAATCAAACCAGACTACTTTCTCACACCATATACAAAAATAAACTCAAAATGGATTAAAGACTTAAATGTAAGACCTGAAACCATAAAACTTCAAGAAGAAAATATAAGCAATGCATTCTTTGACATCAGTCTTAGCAATATTTTTTGAATATGTCTCCTCAGGGAAGGGAGACAAAAGCAAAAATAAATAAATGGGACCACATCAAACTAAAAAGCTTTTGCACAGTGAAGAAAACTATCAATAAATGAAAAAGCCCCTTACTGAATGGGAGAAGATATTCGCAAATAATATACCTGTTAAGGGGTTAATATCTAAAATATACAAAGAACTAATACAACTGAACATCAAGAAAACCAACAACCAGATTTTAAAAATGGGCAGAAAACGTGAGTAGATATTTTCCCAAAGAAGACCTACAGATGGCCAACAGGCACATAAAAGATGCTCAACATCACTAATCATCAGAGAAACACAAATCAAAACCACAATGAAATATCACCTCTCACTTGTCAGAATGGCTAATATCAAACAGACAACAAGTACAAAATGTTGGTAAGGATGTAGAGAAAAGGGAACCCTCAAGCGCTGTTAGTGCTGCCACTATAGAAAACAGTATGGAAATTCCTAAAAAACTAAAAATAGAAGTACCATATGATCCAGCAATTCCACTCATGGATATTTATCTGAAGAAAATGAAAACACCAATTCAAAAAGATATGCAAACTTATGTTTATTGTAGCATTACTTACAATAGGCAAGATATGGAAGCAACCTAAGTGTCCATCATAGATGAATGGATAAAGAAGATATTGTGTAAAAAAAAAAAAAAAAAAAGGAAAAAAAGGAAAAAAAACAAGAAGATATTGTGTGTATACACACACACACACACACAATGGAATAACACTCAGCGATAAAAAAGAATGAAATAATGCCATTTGCAAAAACATGGATGGACTAGAGGATATCATGTTAAGTGAAATAATTCAGACAGAGAAAGATAAATACTGTATGATTTCACTTATATGTGGAATTTGAAAAACAAAATAAATGAACAAACAAAACAGAACCATAAATATAGAGAACAAAGAGGTGGTTGCCAGAGGGGAGAGTGGTAAAGGGAGGAGAGAAATAGGCAAGGGAGATTAAGAGGTACAGACTTCCAGCTACAAAATAAATGAGTCGTTGGTATGAAATGTATAGTGTGGGGAATATAGTCAATAATTATGTAATATATTTGTATGGTGACATATGGTAACTAGACTTATTGTGGTGAGCATTTTGAAACACATAGAAATATTGAATCACTATGTTGTATAATAGGAACTAATGTAGGGTTGTAGGTCAGTTATACTTCAAAACCAACCAACCAACCAACCAACCAACCAACCAAACTCATAGAAAAAAGATCAGATTCTGGTTGCCAGAGGCTGGGGGTGGGGGAGAAGGAACTGCATGAAGGCTGTCAAAAGGTACAAACTTCCAGTTATAAGATACATAAGTACTAGGGGTGTAATAGTCAACATTATAAGATGATTAACCCTGCTGTATGTTACATATGAAAGTTGTTGAGAGTAAATCCTAAGAGTACTTACTCTTCACAAAGAAAAAAACCTTTTTTTCCTATGTCTTTAATTTTATATTTATATGAGATGATGGATGCTCACTAAACTTATTTGGTGATCGTTTTATGATGGATGTAAGTCACATCATTATGCTGTACCCCTTAAACTTATGCAGTGATGACATATTCAGTATGTCACTTGTATCTCAAAACTGGAAGGAAAAAAAATCGATTTGCAGATTGAGTTAAATGTGTCAACATTAGAGTTAGTGCTTGTTAGGGGAGCATAGGAAAGAGGATTATGAAAAGGAAGAACATTATTGTGTAAAAAAATATAAGATTATTTGGAGGGTTGGAGCTTTTGGCCCAACCAAACGCTTATCTCTGAAATTATTGATATCTGTGATTATGCTAGTTTGGGCAAGAGAATGGAGGGGAAGTGACAAAAGAGATCCGTATGAACTGGTAATCAGATACCCACTAATAAAAGCTAGAGGAGATTATATGTGTATATTTATATAAATATTTAAAATAATATTTTAGCTATTGCCAATAAGTAGATGTTCTGATTGCAACTGTGTAAAGCTAACTTCACAGACATAACAATAACAAACTGTCTTTAACTTTTCAGGATCGTGGTAGAAATACATTTATATTTTTAAAAGGGTACAGGGAATGCTGAAAAAACAGTACCATAGAGAAAAATGTTAAGCAAACTGATAGGAAACAAAAATCATTATTTAACAGAGATAGTAGGACACGTATGCTAACAAATAGAGATTTATCTTGAGTTATAGTATATAGGAAGGTATTTAAGGTAATCAAAAAGAGCTTCCATGAATTGTTCCTGGCATCTCAGCACAGACTGTCTGACAAGAGCCTTTTGTGAGTGTAGCTGCTCATAAGGGACCAACTTGTTGACAATGCCTAGCAACAAGTCTCCTCAAATACCTTCTGTTGACAATGCCGTCTTGTCCAGGATGTGTTGCCAGCAAGACCTATTAATCAGTGTTCATCAGTTCGCTCTCTCCTGTATATCAGAAATAGGTTTTTGTTAGATTATTTCATTTTTTCAGTACTAAATAAACCTTGGAGTTTTCTATATTTGATTTTTGTATTAATTGTTCAATGGCCTATGCCATTTTATTTAAAAATTTTTTTTAATTTTTATATTTTATTTATTTATTTATTTATTTTTGGCTGCACTGAGTCTTTGTTGCTGCGCACAGGTTCTCTCTAGTTGTGGCGAGTAGGGGCTACTCTTCGTTGTGGTGTGTGGGCTTCTCATTGCGGTGGCCTCTTGTTGCGGAGCACGGGCTCCAGGCGTGTGGGCTCCAGGCATGCGGGCTTCAGTAGTTACGGCACGCGGGCTCAGTAGTTGTGGCTCGCGGGCTCTAGAGCGCAGGCTCAGTAGTTGTGGCGCACAGGCTTAGTTGCTCTGCGGCATGTGGGATCTTCCCAGACCAGGGCTCGAACCTGTGTCCCCTGCATTGGCAGGTGGATTCTTAACCACTCTGCCACCAGGGAAGTCCCATGGCCTATGCATTTTAAAAACAGATATGCCTATGTAAAATATTTCATTTTAGTTTATTAACTCCATGAAAAACAGGAGCCATTGAACTGGCATAGTCATGGACATATTCTGAATAAAAATAGTGGTAAATAGAATGTTGCAATGAATACTTATCATTAGTTACCTTAGTTAATATATCCTCTCACTGAGCACCATCTGTAAGCCAGGAACCAAATTTAATCCATCTAAAACTCTATTGTATACTCATTATTAGACATATCATATAGATAAGAAACAAGATCTCAGAGAAATTGTGAAACTTACTCAACTTCTCAAGGGCAGTAATAAAAGATTGGGACTCAATCCATGGCCTTCTAACCCCACCCCCCAAATCCTAATAAAATCAAATTTTATTTCTTGCTTATTTTACAGTCTAATGTGAGTTTTTGGTGGCAAGTGCTTGACTCCACATAGACATTCAGGTAACCAGGCTTCTTTCATCTAGAAACTCCCCTCAGATCTTCCTTGGGCCTGAAAGACTATTTAGAACGCAGCAAACAACAATAAACAATAAAGTATATACATACTTTATAAAAAATCTTTTTTATTGAAGTACAGTTGACATACAGTGTTGTGTTAGTTTCAGCTGTACGGCAAAGTGATTCAGTTATATATATATAATATATGTATAATATATATGTATTATATATATATATTCCCTTTCAGCTTCTTTTCAATTATAGGTTATTACAAAGTACTGAATAGAGTTCCTTGTGCTATACAGTAGGTCTGTGTTGTTTATCTATTTTATTTATAATAGTTTGTATCTGCTAATCCCAAACTCCTAATGTATCCCTCCCCCTTTCCCCGCTGGTAACCGTACTTGTAAATCCCCCACCAAATTTTCACACACACAGAAAAAATCCTCAGTTTATTCTAAGGCTTGAAGAAAATTTCAACAGCTTTAAAGGACTGATGTCCTAGAAAACATTTCCTCTACTATAATGAAATTAAGCTAGAAATTATTCTGAATTGAGAGATAATGCAAATAACATGTGCCAAAACTGTGAAAACAATAAAAACATTTCTTTGATGAAATGTACAAATGTAAATGTTTTTAATAAGATCATTTAATTATTAGTGAGCTCAGTATCTATCTTAAAGTTCAAAAAGATGTAAACCTAAAAAAAAAAAAAAAAGATGTAAACCTAAGAAAAATAGAAGAAAATAATAGATCAAGGTGAGTTATCACAGAAATTCAAGGTTGTTTTTACACTAAAATAATTAACTAATACAAAACATTAATAGATTAAAGAGAAAAATTATATGATTGTCTTGATAAAATGATGAAAAAGCATTTGCTATAATTCAACATCAGTAAATGCCTTTAAAAAACTTTATAAAATGTATTTGCAAAAACTCTATGATAAACATTACAGTAAATGGTAAAATTACAAATCATTTTCTTTAAGGAACAATTTAAGGTACTATTTATCATTATTTCTCTTCAACATTGGAGATTGTAGCTAACAAAGTAGGATTAAAAAAAAGAAGAAGTCTAAATGATGGAAAAAAAGAGACAAAACTATTATTCATAATGACATAATTATATTTTAAATATTATTAGATTTACTAAAAGGGTTTAGCAACTTTTCTAGATGAAAATCAGTATTAAAAATTCATTCAATTTCTGTACTTCAACAGGTTATAAAATAATATTTTATTAAATATTAAAATATTTCAAAAGGTATAACTTTTACAAAAAAAGCATCAAAAATGTAAAGTGCAGTTTTGTGAGTAGGACCTTAAGGGAGAAAAGTATAGGACTTTATTTAACACATTAAAGATAAAAACAAATACAGAGAAGTATAATGTTCATGTATTGACAGCTCAATAGTTTAAAGTTGCCAGTTCTTTTCAATAATTTTTGTGTCTGTGTGTGTGTGAGTGTGCAAATTGAAAAGATATACTATTTCCATTTTCTAAGGCTGTTCACTATACAAAAATCCTTGAAAAGATAGTGTGCACCAGGTCTTTCAGAATATGTGCAGAAACAGGCCTATGAACTGTCTCCCAGCAAAGGGAAATAAATGATTCTTGGACAACTCACTAACCACATGCAGAGAAATACAACTGAACCCTTAACTCGCAATATTAATATAATTACTTTAAAGAACTAAATATTAAAGGTAAAATTATTAAATTTTTAGAGAAAATATAATACATTATAATGTCAGGTATAAAGGATATCTTAAACAGGATGCAAAAATCTGTAAATTATTATGTTGAACTACATGAAGTTGTAGACATTCAATAGTTTTTGGACAAGAAAAATGAAAATCTGTGGTTCTTAAAAACAGAAAATATAATTTGGGGTTTAAACTAATGTAAATGAAAAAGATTGATAAATTTGACTACAATAAAATGAATAATTTTTCTTCCTCAATATCCACCATATAGAGAATTAAAAACAAGCTATAAAGTGGGAGCAAATATTTGTTACACATATACAAACAAAGTTGGTAAGTATCCAGAATCTATGAAGAATTGCTACAAATCATTAAAGGGCAAATTTGCAATAGAAAATTGAGCAAAGACTTGAATGGGAAAGGGAAACACAGTGGCCAATATCCATATGAAAAGATGCTCAACCTCATTAATAACCAACGGATGGCATGTTTAAACAACAGTGAGTTGTTTACACGCACTAGATTAGTAAAAATTTAAGTCTGTCTATATAGTGAGTTGACCACAATATCAAGTAATAGGAGTTCCCGTATATTGGCTAGTAGAAGTCTAAATCAATGCAACCACCCTAATTATCACTACTAGGTAAATAATAGTATACTGATACAACAAAATACTATATAGTGGTGAAATAAACTTCAATTTCCCACCTCAAAATGTATGGAACTAAAAAAGCTTAATATTGTGCCAAAGAAGTAACTCTCAGTGGAATAATAAAGTCTGATTCCATTTATAGAAAATGAACAAGCAATCGAAATAAAGCAATATATTGCCTAAGGAAACATACATCAGTAGTGAAACTATACATTTTTTCAAAAAAACACAGGAAAGATTAGTAAAACTTCTGGAGAGTCACTGGTTGGTGAAGAGAGAGGAAGAGGTAAACGAAGGAAGAACCCAAGGGGACTTAGCTTATAGGAATACTCTATTTCTTCACTCAGCTGGTGAATACACAGATGTACACTTCTATTATTTCAGTTTTTTCATGTTTTTTATATTCTTCAAACCATATTTCATTGAAAAAACAAAAATTTTTAAGGTCAAAGGGCTTTGACCTACTAGTGAACTGGTCATCATCTTGAAGATCCCATGAAGGCCTAAGTAATCCCATCACTGACTTATAACCATTTCAGTGTGCAATGAGCTAGTAAAAATTTTTTAAACTCTCAACTATGAAGCCCCTTGAAAATAAATTAAGAACCAGGAAGCAATACTGTATCAGAAATTATGAAGTGCCTTAGTCACTATACAGATTAACCAAAGAGAAGATGTGGACACTACATATAGTGTCCAGTCACTCAGCTCCGACTGATCTTAGGAGTCCCTGACTCAGAGATCCTGACTTTCTCCTCTATATGTTTTCTTCGTTATTTCCACTGTTCGATTCAAATAGTGTCTATGTTTTAGTGAACTAAGTGGGCAAGCTAGTGACTCAGGATATGATTGCCATGGCAGCCATATGTTTTGGACTAAGGACTAGTGAAAGGTCAGTAACTCCAAACTAACCATCTACCCCCTCTTCCTCCTGTGGGACTCTTAAGGTAGCCTACTCCTACTTCTCAGGATTCCCAGTCTTGAGAAGTCACCAGGAGCAAAGCAAAAAGAGCAGAGCTGAAAGTCAGAAGTCTTGGTCTTTGTTCAAGAGTTGCTCATGACTTGCTTTGAGAAGCCATTCATCTTCTCTGGGCTTCAGTTTCCTTATCCGTTAAAAAAAAAAAAAAAAAAATGTCCATTGGCTTAAATGATCTCTTTCTATGCCTCTAGGGATTCTGAAATAGTTTTTTGAAGTCCAATATCATATGGCCTATGGGGGCATATGGAAGGATTAAAGACATTTAGATTTCTTCAAAATGATTCTAATCCAAAAATGTTCAGGCATCTTGCTTAATATAGTGTTAAAGCCACAGCTGGGTTTTGACCAAATCCCTCCTCGTGTGTTTTATCCCACTGGAAAATTCAAAACCAGGTTTGTTTTTTGTTTGTTTTTTTTTAAATTGCTGTCCCCTTCTGGGAAAGGACACTTTAAGACAGAATAAGACCAGCTGTTCTGCTGTGTGACTAATCCTAACACTATTTGCTGTTTCTGAGTAAATCTTTTCTGTTCCAAAGGAGGGTATCTGAAGAAGGACAGTATAAATTGCTCACTGTAACGTTACCTTTTATAGTTTCTACATGCCCCCAAGGATGTATTCAGACTCAAAGATTCAATTTACACCCCCTTGGCAGAAGACATAGCAAGGTCTGGATGATTTTTATTCTCTTGAGAGAAGAAGGTTTATTAGAACAAAATTAGAAGATGATTGTAACAAAAGAGATTTTTTAAAAGGTAAATCGTAATGTCCCCAAACTGGAATCCATGAGTTACTTTATTTTTTATTTTATTTTTTTAACATCTTTATTGGAATGTAATTGCTTTACAATGGTGTGTTAGTTTCTGCTTTATAACAAAGTGAATCAGTTATACATATACCTATGTTCCCATATCTCTTCCATCTTGCATCTCCGTCCCTCCCACCCTCCCTATCCCACCCCTCTAGGTGGTCACAAAGCACAGAGCTGATCTCCCTGTGCTATGCGGTTGCTTCCCGCTAGCTATGTATTTTACGTTTGGTAGTGTATATATGTCCATGCCACTCTCTCACTTGGTCCCAGCTTACCCTTCCCCCTCCCCATATCCTCAAGTCCATGCTCTAGTAGGTCTGTGTCTTTATTCCCGTCTTGCCACTAGGTTCTTCATGACCTTTTTTTTTCCCCTTAGATTCCATATATATGTGTTAACATGCTGTATTTGTTTTTCTCTTTCTGACTTACTTCACTCTGTATGACAGACTCTAACTCCATCCAGCTCATTACAAATAACTCCATTTCATTTCTTTTTATGGCTGAGTAATATTCCATTGTATATATGTGCCACATCTTCTTTATCCATTCATCCGATGATGGACATTTAGGTTGCTTCCATGTCCTGGCTATTGTAAATAGAGCTGCAATGAACATTTTGGTACATGACTTTTTTTGAATTATGGTTTTCTCAGGGTTACTTTAAAATGAAACTGAATGATTTGTTAGTAGGTTTGTTCCCTCTTTAAGACCATATCATTGAGTCAGAAATTTGTCAAATTTCCATCAAGCCGTTCTTTTCTTGAGGGAGACTCAGAAAAACAAGGATTGAGAAAAAACCAGCTGACAATCATTAACTACAAGCCTGCATTTTTGTAAGCCTCTGCAATCCTAAATTACAGAACAAAGTAGAGGTCATACAATGTGTCAGCACCAATTTCCACTTTGTCCCTGACTTGCTTTCCCAAAACATAGTTTGGCTTACATAAGCATTCTGTGATTTGTTATCAGACTCAAGTAAGTTTGGAATAAAAGCCAAACTTAATTATTGAGAGTCTGAAAATAAATAATCTGGTACCCAATTTTCCTCATGTCATTATAGTAAAGGCTGCATTTCCTAGCCGATAACCAATGATCTGTACCTCCTGGCCCCCTCAGTTAATAATTTCCCAGTTTCCACAATGCAGTAATGTCCATAGCAAAAGGGGATACTCTTCGTGTCCTTAAAACGCTCTGCTACATAACTTTCAAAAAAGAAAAAGACCAACTTTTTCATACACATAATATGTGATAGAAGTCAAGATATTTTGGGTATAACCAATTAAGTTAGAACAGGTTGCAGGACTTAGAAGAAAATTCAAAAGATAGGAAACCTAATGGTGATAGGAAACCTAATGGTGATAGGATCAGATCTTAAGTTCATTTAGTGGGATGTCTTAAGACAATAGAAAAGAAGACTTCACATTTTTCCCCTTTGTGGAAAATTTTTACGTAGAATTTATTTTATTTTTAACGTGCTTGAAGCATGAGAAGTCATACATATTGTATACACCTTAATATAAAATGTGTTTTATATATAGTTTCAAAAATATGCCTCCTGGGTTAGACTTACCTTATATTTAAGTCATTTTGAAGTCTTGCCCTTTCACTGAATTTAGTTTGAACAGCAAAGTTCGATTTGGACACAATGCTAACTTGAATTCTGAGCCTGACTGGATTAATGCTAATTTTGCTGTCACAGAGTTCACCAAACAAAACTTGCGTTTTTTTAATCTTAAAAAAAAAAAAGGGGGCTTCCCTGGTGGTGCAGTGGTTGGGAGTCTGCCTGCCAATGCGGGGGACACAGGTTCGAGCCCTGGTCTGAGGATCCCACATGCCGCGGAGCGACTAGGCCCGTGAGCCACAATTGCTGAGCATGTGCGTCTGGAGCCCGTGCGTCTGGAGCCCGTTCTCCGCAACGAGAGAGGCCGCGATAGCGAGAGGCCCGCGCACCGCGATGAAGAGTGGCCCCCGCTTGCCCGCAACTGGAGAAAGCCCTCGCACAGAAACGAAGACCCAACACAGCCATAAATAAATAAATAAATAAATAATTTAAAAAAAAAAAAACAACTGCTTGGATGGTTTAAAAAAATTAAAAATTAAAAAAAAAAATTAAAAAAAAAAAAGTGTGGAAGAGGGGGTTTTAACAAAGATTGAATAATTCTTCCTGAAGGATAACCTCACAATTGCATGTTTCAATGTTCCTGTAAACTAGCCTTTTAAAGATCGTTTTCAAAAGCAATAAAAGACATACTTTGATTATGGAGAGCATAGACGATCTAGCTACAGGCCCAGCTGACTTTTTACCTACATGCACCACTACAGATGAAGCAGTGGTCAAAATATGGCAAAAAATTCTGTGGTTCATAAATACCTATTGCTCAGAGCCCCAGTCCTGCCCTGGTTCCTCCCCTAGAACCCCATGGACCACCACATGACCCAGAAACAAAGGACAGGATGGTGCCTGGCACGGGGTTGGCAGGGAGGGGGCAGGGTCCAGAACTCTACTTCAGCACTGTGGTCATTTCTATCCTTACAGAGCGTGAAAATACCAATATTCTGAATGCAACCTTTAGCTGTAGACCATGAAGTAAACAAAGATGATGATGATGATGGTGGTGGTGGTGTAGTTGGGTACTTGTAATATAAAATATCCAGTGAAAGTATCAAGTATGAACTTAAGAGCTTCTGAATTTCAAACAACTTAGAATGAGCATGATAGGATCTTTAGAAATGTGTTCAATGAATTCAGAAATGGCTTCACTGATCATTAATATTCCAGAGTTGAAGATGCATAAGAAAGTTTGAAATAAAATTGATTTATGAATGTAAAGGGTAGAAAATTGATATTTTAATTAATTAAATTAATTAATAAATGAATGTTTCCAATCCCTTATCTCAAATCTTTGAGATGAGTAATATTTTGAAATTCAGACTTTAGAAAGTGCATATACTTTATATTATGTTATAATATAATATATAATATAATATAATTATACATATTATAATATAATTATATTATAATATGATATTATATATATTGCAGCAGGTCTGGGAAAAACACTAGTCTAATAATCAATGCTTATGGAAATAAATTTATGAATATTCATATCAAATGAGTTATAAAAATCTTCATTCTCATATCCTTATAGAATTTGGATAGACAGATAAGGAGTTATAGAGTCATATGTTATTTTATATAATTAATATGTTTTAAAATATATATATGTATGAACTAATTAAATATTACAAATCAATGTTTGAGTATTTCATTTGAATTTCTAATGATTTTTATATCTATATTAGCCAGTATTATTTTGCTAGGATGTTTTTTGTTAGGAAACTGGAACAGTTGCCTTACATTTTTGTATATATTTCTTGCATATATCACTGAATTAACTCTTTTTTTGTAACTTCTATGTGCAAACAGTGTTAGAAAGTGGGAAAATAGACATGAATAAGAAATGGTGATTTTTTTAAGCTACTGAGGCATAGAGCAAACATAATGTCATGTGATAGGACTTTAAGAACAGATCTCCTGTCTATACTTGTGCATATATTTTCATTCACACGATAGGAACTCAAATGTTTAATGATTTCATTTAAATACAAGAAATATGAGTAGAGTACTGGGAGGACTCAAAAAATAGCAATTAATCTACTTTGGAGGACGTAATACTTGAACTGCATCTTAGAAATTTAAGTAGGAGCCCTCTTCAGAAAAATAAGGAATGGCATTCTGGGAAGGGGAATATCATGTGCAAAGGCAGGATATTCATGATGAGTTGTACTTCACTGAGACAAAATAAAACAAATAGACTGCTAGTTATTTCCACAGAAAGAAAAAAAAAAAAAAGGTTTGTTTGAGATCAGCAAAGAATTGCACTCTGGGGTCTGCAACCATAGCAAGTCAGGTGCAAGTCCTCGCAGGCAAGGGAAGTCTCTTATAGAGGGGAAAAGGAAGTTGCGGGTGGCAGATATATTAAACAGAGTCTTGGCTGTTCATTGGTTGAGTTGTTGCCAGAAAAGTAGTCTCTCTTCTTCCTGTTGGACTCTGGTATCATCGCAGGGCATGAGAGCTCCCTCTTCTGGTTTCCCAATCCTATTTAATTAAGGTTTCTTGTTCATAAATGTTTTACCTGTGCTTGGAATACCTGGGAATTCGGGGCGGGATGGATGTCAGTATGAGAAGGAGTTGGGAGGACAAAGAAGTACTTTTTTTCTAGATCCTCAGACCTTATTCATCTTACAGGTGAAAGTCTCTACGCTTGTACCAATCTCTTACTATTTCTCCTACCCTCCAGCCCCTGCAAACACTTTTCTCCTCTGTTCTATGAGTTTGACTGTTTTTGTTGTTTTGTTTCTTAGATTTCACATATAAGTGATACCATACAGCATTTGTCCTTCTCTGTCTGGTTTATGTCACTTAGCATAATGCCTTAAGTTTCATCTGTGTTGTTGCAAATGGAAAGATTTCCTTCTTTCTCAATGGGCTGAATAATATCCCATTGTGTGTGTGTGTGTGTGTGTATGTATGTGTGTGTGTGTGTGTGTATATATATATATATATACACACACACCACATCTTCTTGATCCATTTATGTGTTCATAGACACTTACATTGTTTTCACATCTTAGCTATTGTGAATAGTGCTGCAATAAGCATAGGAGTCCAGATATCTCTTCCATATCCTGTTTTCATTTCCTTTGGATATAAGTGTGAAAGTGGGATTGCTGAATCATATGGTAGCTCTATTTTTAATTTTTTGAGGAACCTTCATACTGTCTTACATGGTGGCTGTATCAATTTACATTCCCACCATCAGTGCACAGGGGTTCCCTTTTCTCCAGATCCTTGCCAACATTTGTTATCTTGTCTTTTTTTTTTTTTTTGGCCACACTGTACGGCATGTGGGATCTTAGTTCCCTGACCAGGGATCGAACCCATACCTACTGCAGTGGAAGCTCAGAATCTTAACCACTGGACGTCCAGGGAAGTCCCTATCTCTTGTCTTTTTGATGATAGCCATTCTAACAGGTATGAGTGGTATCTCATTGTGGTTTGGATTTGCGTTTCTCTGATGATTAGTGATTGTAAACACCTTTTCATGTCCCTGTTGGTCATTTGTTTGTCTTCTTTGGAAAAATGTTTATTCAGTTCCTCTTCCCATTATTTAATTAGATAGTCTGATTTTGTTTGTTTGTTTTTTTGCTAATGAGTTGTATGAGTTCTTTATATGTTTTGTATATTAACCCCTTATCAGACGTACAATTTGGAAATATTTTCTCCCATTCCATAGGTTGCCTTTTCATTTAGTTGGTGGTTCATTTTCTGTACTGAAGCTGTACTGTCCCACTTTTTTTTTTTTTTTTTTTTTTTTGCCTTTGCTTTTGGTGTCAAATCCAAAAAAAGTCATTGCCAAGACCAATGTCAAGGAGCTTCTTCCCTACTTTTTTTTTTTCTAGGCATTTTAAAGTTTCAGGTCTTACATTCAAGTCTTTAATCCACTTTGAAGTAATTTTTGTGTATGGTATAAGATAGGGGTCTAGTTTCATTCTTTGCATGTGGCTGTCCAGTTTCCCCAGAACCATTTATTGAAGAGACTGTGCTTTTCTCATTGTATATACTTGGCTCCTTTGTCACAAATTAATTGACTTTTGAGCCCCTTGGTTTTAAACTTTGCCCTTTAGGATCTCCACATACATAGGTTGGGGGAGTAATGACTTAACTTTCAACACATGCTTTTGCCATGATATATATATATTTCAAAGAAAGAATTAATAGTATAGCAGATAAATCCAGTACAGTTTTATTTTATTTTTATCAGTTGAAAGTCTTACGGGCTATATAAGGATGATTTCTCCAGATAATGCTCCAAGTGATTTTTACATCCTATTTTAGTCTCTGTCATATATATATATAGTTCAGGTTTAGTAAGAGTCCCTAATTGCTTTCGTCACATATGTTAACTCAATTCCAAATTACCTAAAAGGTTTCAATGATGGAGAAACACATTTTAAAGGCAAAACATTATGGATAGGCAGACTGTTTATAGTTCCTAGTTTATGCTTGGCAAAAACAAAAAGTAAAATCACACACACATGCAACCCAAACAATTTTTGCAGTGCATTTAAATACTGAAACTTTTAAAAATGAAAATAACAAAATTACAATTTGGCTCACTTCTAGAAATTTAAATACATTGTGATTTAAACGCATATACTCTATAAGTTACCCCCAAATAATTTAGAACTATCTTCATAGATATTTTTCTGGGTTCTATATAACGTGAACACTAAACAAGAGGTTATTACTAAGAAGCCACACACACATGAAACATCATATATGATCATTGTCAATAGCGGTTATAGCTGTTACTGTGTTCTCTGTAGTTCCTAGCTCTCTTATTGATATTAATTTCATTGTGGGTTTTGAAACCAAACTAATTACTGGAACTAAGTTTTAGGAAATCAAAATACCAAAAATCTAGCAAAATGATCAGTGCCATAAGCAAAAAGGAAACATGTATCCTGCTTTGCTTAATATACTCTCAATGGAGAAGAGAATGTGTAAAAGGGCCTGATACCTACAGACTCATTCATATTTGTGAAAAAAAAATGTGCTTTCATGGTATTTACTTTTTTTCTCGAATTCAAAGATAACATTACAGAAAAGAAACATGGAATTGATTTGTGAAATATTACAAGTCACAAAAGAGTAGTCCTTTACTCTTTTTTCTTTTAAAAATAGAGTTGAAGACAGCTTAGCAGCAATCATGGACTTGTTGATAATTAGAAAGAGAATAAGGAGGTTATTCAAAATTTTCATATAGCATAAAGAGAAAACACAAGAGCTGATAATATCTGGTATTTTTTTTAAAAAGAGCCAGCTTCAGTATAGAAATTATAAGGGAGAATATTATGGGTAGATTAGTGTAAAAATAATAAATAATTATATTAACTAGATCCTTAAGATGATAAGGAAGCTTTGACTAAGATACTGGTATCTAAGATTATATATTCACATCATATAACATTATATGTTTTAGAGTACACGGACCATGAAAAATCTGTTCTTATAGCTTACAGAGAACATTTGGGAAAATAGCTATTAGACAGGAACCAGAAAATAGCTCTGTGGTGGTAGTCTCCAATATTATACAAAAGATGTGTGTCTAAGAAAATCCTATTGTTAATCAGATCTATAAATCAAACTCCTAGGTATCCATGTGCTTCTTTTTTTTTTTCTTTTCTTTTCTTTTTTTAATATAATGCTTCTGCTGAACTTTAGCTTAATGGGACAAACACTGTTGCCCAATTCCCTATGAGACTTTTGCTAGACCACTTTCTATAGCTCAGTACCAAAATATTACAGTGTAGAACCACTGAGAGTTTCCATGGTAACATTTGTATGTTCCCATCTGAATATGCCATGGCTACAGACCCTTAATCATCTATCAGCTGATTCAGAAGACCCAGAGCTTCTAGGGAGTCCCACTGCCTTGGAAGAGGTACTAGATAAAGGTATGAAAAGGCAAGTTTTTCGATAGTACTTGAAGACATGGCTTTGCGTAAAATGGTGTACAGGTACACTCATGGGATCCATATATATAATCAAAATTTCCCTATTTTCCTTCTTATTATTGTTTTAAACCCAAGAGTGTCAGTTTTAGGTTTGTTAGAATAGCCAGCAAACCCTGCATTTAGTTTAGTAAAATTCTGTGGATTCAGCAGAGAGGCAAAAAGAGTATGGCCCACTACACACATTAATTACTTTTCTTCAATTGTATATTGAGAACTATCATAGGAAAACTGTGAAGAGGAAACCCTCACTTTTCTCTTCCCACTTCTTGTGATGTTTTTAGAGCCCTTACCTATTGCCCTGAAAGGCTAATGTCTTAAGTGTTGCTTCATTCTCCTTTTCATAAAACCTATTTCCCCAAAACAATATGGACCTATTATGCCAAGAAGTGAATGACTGATAATGTTAGTTCTTACTTCTCCCTAGATTTCAAGAATTTCTGATTCAGTGGTCTTTGCCTAGTTTGCTGCCCTCCTATTGTGTAATTGTGAAATAGTTAAAGGAGACATTCTAAGCTTCTGCACTTTGATAACTTTCAAGGGAAGTGACTTATACCTGCTTGTGGACAGAGGTGGCTCCTTTTGAGCTCAAACTTGGTTTAGAAGTTGCCAACATTCGAAGTAGTAAGTTTACCTGCTATTTTGACGTGTGGCAGAAAAAAAGAAACAACTGAGGATATTAAAAGGGACACAGGATTGAGTGATGGAACAAGGAATCCTTCCGTAGAAATTCTTCCTTTCCAGTGAATAAAGGAGCAGCATTAGTGGACCATGGCCTCCTCAGCCATCATTTAATAATTTCTCTGTATTTGGAGTGGAGGTATAGGACCAGCCAAGAATGATGATACCCTATAGTTTTTAACATGCAAACATTCCATTAAAGACCAGGACAGGTCAGAACCTGCAAGGGGCACCAAGATGGGGAGCAAAAGAGATGAAAACTTTGGACTGAGCCATCTATGAATATGTCCTTATTCTACCTGGCTAATTTTTAACCAATTCGTGGACAAGAAGAATTAAACATTTGCATCAAAGCTCTTCTAAATGTCCATTTTATTGTTCTTGTATATAATGTTATATTTACAGTGTGATAATCCATGAAATTCTAAATCTATTAGATTTAGAGGGACAAGCAGACTAAATGAATCTTTTCATTATTTTACAAAAGCCCAAGTTGTGGAAACTTTAGGTACTGTTATTGATAGTCTTATTTTGTTTTGTTTTTTGCTTTTGTCATTGTTTTTCAGTTGAGTAGGCCCCAGTTTACTAATGCTATCAAAGTGCTGGTATCCAGAATGGGCAGTCCAGGCAAACATTCCACCTGGCAAAATGTTCCTTAAGCTATTTACTTCTAAGTGGTTCCTCATTATAGACACACAAGCTGAAGGAACAAACTTTAATTTGGGGATATCAGGGATGAGTAAGGAAGCAAGGAGATACAAGGGTTTCCTAGGAGAACAATTCCCTCCTTTGCCACAGAATAAAACTAATCAATTTGTATGCCCCAATTTTAATACTCTTAGCTAATTAAATAGAATACTTATTTCCCTGTACGAGAAACATAAAAAGTACATAAAAACAAATGAGCAAATCCAACTTTAGGCTTACAGATATACTTTTAGTCAGGACTGTGTTTGCAATTGACAGAAAGTTAACTTAAACTAAATCAGAGAAATAGGAAAATGTATTGCTTCTTGCAAGCAAACTGCAGGAATTGCTGGCTACAGCTAACCTCAAGGTCAGTCAGTACCAGGGCCTAGAATCCAGAATGATTCTCTCTGCAGCCTTTAATTTCTGATTCTCTTTGTGGGTTGCTTCTACTTTCTTCAGTTTTTCTCACATTGTTGGAACAGCCACCAACAACTCCAGGTTCATATATGCTTCACAGAGAATGACTAAACTCACTTTAAATGTTCCCAAGTTTAAAAATACCGAGGAAAGGATCTGATTAATCCTACTTCAAACAGGTACCCATACCTGGATCAATCAATTGTGGCCATAGCTGCAGGGTCTGAAAATGGGACCACACACTCCTGAACAATATTGTTAGCAGGATCATTTCTCAGAAGAAGGAAGGTAGGAAAGCAATAATGTCCACTACATGTTATGATGTTCCATACATGGATAATGCCCCATACATATCAATAAGTTTTTTGAAGATAAGTTATAACAAACTAACAAACCAAGAATTGGAAAGTTGGGAAATTCTGTCTGTCCAGATGTAAGTATCTGTGCACATCTGAGTGTGTGTGTGTGTGACAGATGAATGACAGGAATAAAAAAAAGTGAAAAGAGAGAAAGAGAGAAAAGAAAGGGGGAGGGTAGATGAGAGGAGAGTAGATCAATAATGGCATTGGAGAAAGCCCATATTCCGCACAGCCTAGTAATATAAATGTTGAGGGATCATGTGTGAGTTATAATTACTGAGAGATAGATCATTAAGCAGTATGGAATTCAAGCAGATTCCTCTAGTAAATGGAATAAATTCCGTTATGAGGTGATGAAATATAAGAAGTACAGATTTCAGTTCATCTCTTGTAGAAGTAAGGCGCAGTCCAAAAATGAAAATAATCTAACATGAATCCATTCATCTGTAGGTGTTTGCATTTGAATTTTTATTTTTTGGATAGAAGTATAAAATGACAGACCATGGTTTATATGGCACTGTAGACTATACTTTTGGAATTGTTTTATAGTTGTAGAAGAGAAATTGTTTCTAAATCTTGCTATCTCAATTTAAAAAATAGCACTTTTCTAAACATACTGTTGCTGCTTCTCGACCCCCTTACCCAAACACAAAATAATTAAAATATAGTTTTCTAGATTGGTTCAAGATGGTGGGGTAGAAGGAGGTGCATTCACTCCCTCTTGCGAGAGCACCAGAATCACAACTAACTGCTGAACAATCATTGACAGGAAGACACTGGAACTCACCAGAAAAGATACCCCACATCCAAAGACAAACGAGAAGCCGCAATGAGGCGGTAGGAGGGGCGCAATCACAATAAAATCAAATCCCATAACTGCTGGGTGGGTGACTCACAAACTGGAGAACAATTATACCACAGAAGTCCACCCATTGGAGTGAAGGTTCTGAGCCCCACATCAGGCTTCCCAACCTGGGGGTCCGGCAATGGGAGGAGGAATTCCCAGAGAATCTGACTTTGAAGGCTAGAGGGATTTGACTGCAGGACTTCAAGAGGACTGGGGGAAACAGAAACTCCACTCTTGGAGGGCACACACAAAGTACTGTGCACATCAGGACCCATGGGGAAGGAGCAGTGACCCCATAGGAGACTGAACCAGACCTACCTGCTAGTGTTGGAGGGTCTCGTGCAGAGGTGGGGGGTGGCTGTGTCTCACCGTGGGGACAAGGACACTGACAACAGAAGTTCTGGGAAGTACTCCTTGGCGTGAGCCCTCCCAGAGTCTGCCATTACCCCAACCAAAAGGGCCTGTAGCCTCTAGTGTTGGGTTGCCTCAGGCCAAACAACCAACAGGGAGGGAACTCAGTCCCACCCATCAACAAACAAGTGGATTAAAGTTTTACTGAGCTCTGCCCACCAGAGTAACACCCAGCTCTACCCACCACCAGTCTCTCCCATCAGGAACCTTGCACAAGCCTCTTAGATAGCCTCATCCACCAGAGGGCAGACAACAGTAGTAAGAAGAACTACAGTCCTGCAGCCTGTGGAACAAAAACCACATTCACAGAAATATAGACAAAATGAAAAGGCAGAGGACTATGCACCAGATGAAGGAACAATATAAAACCCCAGAAAAACAACTAAATGAAGTGGAGATAGGCAACCTTCCAGGAAAAAAAATCAGAATAATGATATTGAAGATGATCCAGGACCTCAGAAAAACAATGGAGGCAAAGATCGAGAAGATGTAAGAAATGCTTAACAAAGACCTAGAAAAATTAAAGAACAGACAACTAGAAGAATTAAAGAACTAACAAACAGTGATGAACAATACAATAACTGAAATGAAAAATACACTAGAAGGAATCAATAACAGAATAACTGAGGCAGAAGAACGGATAAGTGACCTGGAGGACAGAATGGTGGAATTCACTGCCATGGAAAGAATAAAGAGAAAATAATGAAAAGAAATGAAGACAGCCTAAGAGACCTCTGGAACAACATTAAACACACCAACATTCACGTTATAGGGGTCCCAGAAGGAGAAGAGAGAGAGAAAGGACCTGAGAAAATATTTGAAGAGATTATGGTGGAAAACGTCCCTAACATGGGAAAGGAAATAGCCACCCGAGTCCAGGAAGCACAGGGAGTCCCAGGCAGGATAAACACAGGAGAAACACACGGAGACACATAGTAATCAAACTGACAAAAATCAAAGACAAAGAAAAATTATTGAAAGCAACAAGGGAAAAATGACAAATAACATACAAGGGAACTCCCATAAGGTTAGCAGCTGATTTCTCAGCAGAAATTCTACAAGCCAGAAGGGAGTGGCACAATATACTTAAAGTGATGAAAGGGAAGAACCTACAACCAAGATTACTCTACCCAGCAAGGATCGCATTCAGATTCGATGGAGAAATCAAAAGCTTTACAGACAAGCAAAAGCTAAGAGAATTCAGCACCACCAAACCAGCTCTATAGCAAATGCTAAAGGAACTTCTCTAAGTAGGAAACAAAAGAGAAGAAAAGGACCTACAAAAACAAACCCAAAACAATTAAGAAAATGGTAATAGGAACATACATATCAATAATTACTTTAAATGTGAATGGATTAAATGCTCCAACCAAAAGACACAGGCTCACTGAATGGATACAAAAACAAGACCCATATATATGCTGTCTACAAGAGACCCACCTCAGACCTAGGGATACATATAGGCTGAAAGTGAGGCGATAGAAAAAGATATTCCATGCAAATGGAAATCAAAGGAAAGCTGGAGTAGCAGTACTCATATCAGATAAAATAGACTTTAAAATAAAGAATGTTACAAGAGACAAGGAAGGACACTACATAATGATCAAGGAATCAATCCAAGAAGAAGATATAACAATTATAAATATATATGCACCCAACATAGGAGCACCTCAATACATAAGGCAACTGCTAACAGCTATAAAAAAGGAAATCGACAGTAACACAATGATAGCGGGGGACTTTAACACCTCACTTACACCAGTGGACAGATCAGACAGAAAATTAATAAGGAAACCAAGCTTTAAATGACACAATAGCCCAGATAGATTTAATTGACATATATAGGACATTCCATCCGAAAACAACAGATTACACTTTCTTCTCAAGTGCACATGGAACATTCTCCAGGATAGATCACATCTTGGTTCAAACATCAAGCCTCAGTAAATTTAAGAAAATTGAAATCATATCAAGCATCTTTTCTGACCACAAAGCTATGAGATTAAAAATAAATTACAGGGAAGAAAACATAAAAAACACAAACACATGGAGGCTAAACAGTACGGTACTAAATAACCAAGAGATCACTGAATAAATCAAAGAAGAAATAAAAAAATACCTAGTAACAAATAGCAATGAAAACATGATGATCCAAAACCTATGGGATGCAGCGAAAGCAATTCTAAGAGGGAAGTTTATAGCAATACAATCCTACCTCAAGAAACAAGAAAAATCTCAAATAATCAACCTAACCTTACACCTAAAGGAACTAGAGAAAGAAGAACAAACAAAACCCAAAGCTAGTAGATGGAAAGAAATCATAAAGATCAGAGCAGAAATAAATGAAATAGAAACAAAGAAAACAGTAGCAAAGATCAATAAAACTAAAAGCAGGTTCTTTGAGAACAAAAACAAAATTGATAAACGTTTAGCCAGAATCATCAAGAAAAAGAGGGAGAGGACTGAAATCAATAAAATTAGAAATGAAAAAGGAGAAGTTACAACGGACACTGCAGAAATACAAAGTATCTTAAGAGACTACTACAAGCAACTCTGTGCCAATAAATGGACAATCTGGAAGAAATGGACAAATTCTTAGAAAGGTATAACCTTCCAAGACTGACCCAGGAAGAAATAGAAAATATGAACAGACCAATCACAAGTAATGAAATTGAAACTATGATTAAGAATCTTCCAACAAACAAAAGTCCAGGACAAGATGGCTTCACAGGTGAATTCTATCAAACATTTACAAAAGAGCTAACACCCATCCTTCTCAAACTCATCCAAAAAATTGTACAGGAAGGAACACTCCCAAACTCATTCTACGAGGCCACCTTCACCCTGATATGAAAACCAAAGATACTACAAAAAAAGAGAATTACAGACCAGTATCACTGATGAATGTAGATGCAAAAATCTTCAACAAAATACTAGCAAACAGAATCCAACAACACATTAAAAGGATCATACACCATGATCAAGTGGGACTTATCTCAGGGATGCAAGGATTCTTCAATATACACAAATCAATCAATGTGATACACCATATTAACAAATGGAAGAATAAAAACCATATGATCATCCTAGAAGATGCAGAAAAAGCTTTTGACAAAATTCAACACCCATTTATGATAAAAACTCTCCAGAGAGTGGGCATAGAGGGAACCTACCTCAACATAATAAAGGCCATATATGACAAACCCACAGTCAACATCGTTCTCAATGGTGAAAAACTGAAATCATTCCCTCTAAGATCAGGAACAAGACAAGGATGTCCACTCTCACCACTCGTATTCAGCATAGCTTTGGAAGTCCTAGCCACAGCAATCAGAGAAGAAAAAGAAATAAAAGGAATACAAATTGGAAAAGAAGAAGTAAAACTGTCACTGTTTGCAGATGACATGATACTATATGTAGATAATCCTAAAGATGCCACCAGAAAACTACTAGCACTAATCAATGAATTTGGTAAAGTTGCAGGATACAAAATTAATGCACAGAAATCTCTTGCATTCCTATACACTAACAGCAAAAGATCAGAAAGAGAAATTAAGGAAACACTCCCATTCACTATTGCAACAAAAAGAATAAAATACCTAGGAATAAACCTACCTAAGGAGACAAAAGACCTGTATGCAGAAAACTATAAGACACTGATGAAAGAAATCAATGATGACACAAACAGATGGAGAGATATACCATGTTCTTGGATTGGAAGAATCAATATTGTGAAAATGACTATACTACCCAAAACAATCTACAGATTCAATGCAATCCCTATCAAATTACCAATGGCATGTTTTACAGAACTAGAACAAAAAAATCTTAAAATTTGTATGGAGACAAAAAAGACTCCAAATAGCCAAAGCAGTCTTGAGGGAAAGAAGCAGAGCTGGAGGAATCAGACTTCCTGGCTTCAAACTATACTACAAAGCTACAGTAATCAAGGCAATATGGTACTGGCACAAAAAACAGAAATATAGATTAATGGAGCAGGATAGAAAGCCCAGAGATAAACCCATGCATCTATGGTCAACTAATCTATGACAAAGGAAGCAAGGATATGCAATGGAGAATAGACAGTCTTTTCAATAGTGGTGCTGGGAAAACTGGACAGGTACATGTAAAAGAATGAAATTAGAACACTCCCTAACACCATACACAAAAATAAACTCAGAATGGGTTAAAGACCTAAATGTAAGACTGGACACTATAAAACTCTTAGAGGAAAACATAGGAAGAACACTCTTTGACATAAATCACAGCAAGATCTTTTCTGACCCACCTCCTAGAGTAATGGAAATAAAAACAAAAATAAATAAATGGGACCTAATGAAACTTAAAAACTTTTGCACAGTAAAGGAAACTATAAACAAGACGAAAAGACAACCCTCAGAATGGGATAAAATATTTGCAAACAAATCAACGGATGAAGGATTAATCTCCAAAATATATAAACAGCTCATGCAGCTCAATATTTTAAAAAGAAACAACCCAATCAAAAAACGAGCAAGAGTCCTAAATAGACATTTCTCCAAAGAAGACATACAGATGGCCAAGAGGCACATGAAGAACTGCTCAACATCACTAATTATTAGAGAACTTCAAATCAAAACTGCAATGAGGTATCACCTCACACTGGTTAGAATGGGCATCATCAGAAAATCTACAAACAACAAATGCTGGAGGGCGTGTGGAGAAAAGGGAACCCTCTTGCACTGTTGGTGGGAGTATAAATTGATACAGCCACTATGGAGAACAGTATGGAGGTTCCTTAAAAAACTAAAAATAGAACAGCCATACGACCCAGCAATCCCACTACTGGGCATATACCCAGAGAAAACCATAATTCAAAAAGACGCATGCACCCCAACGTTCATTGCAGCATAATTTACAATAGCCAGGTCATGAAAGCAACCTAAATGCCCATCGACAGACAAATGGATAAAAAAGATGTGGTACATATGTACAATGGAATATTACTAAGCCATAAAAAGGAACGAAATTGGGTAATTTGCAGAGATGTGGATGGACCTAGAGTCTGTCATACAGAGTGAAGTAGGTCAGGAAGAGAAAAACAAATATAGTATATTAACGCATATATGTGGAATATAGAAAAATGGTACAGATGAACCGGTTTGCAAGGCAGAAATAGAGACACAGATGTAGAGAACAAATGTATGGACACCAGGGGGGGAATGCGGTGGGGGGTGGAGGTGGTGGTGGGATGAATTGGGCGATTGGTATTGACATGTATACACTAATATGTATAAAATGGAAAACTAATAAGAAACTGCTGTACAAAATAAAAAGTAAAATTTAAAAAAATAAAAATAAATAAAATATACTTTTCTGCCACTGTAATCATTGTCTTATTGGCCTCAGTCTGCAAAGCATTGTATCAAGCACTGTGTAGAGTTCCTGCACTGGAAATTTATAAACTACCTGGGTAAAAAGAACAAACATTATATTCTCCTTTATTTCCATTCCTGTTGTCAAGTCTGGAAATAGAAATTTGAGACCTATGAGCATACTGATATCAATTGAAATGATGGGAGTAGATGACATATCAAGTGAGATTTTGTAGATTGAAAAGAAGGGAGCAAAAACCAGAAATATGGAAAGTTAACCCACCTAAGGTGCTCTCTTCAGAGGCAGAGAAGGGGCAGCCAGAGAGGTGGAAGGAAATTCCTAAGAGAGATGTGTCAGGAAAATACAATGAAGGAAGTTTCTTATAACCAAGTGTGGTGAATTGTATACAGTACTACAGAGAAGACTAATGAGAACTAAACTGTGTCCGCTGAAATTAGCAACCAAGAGGTAAGTGGTGTGGTGTCTTGGAAAAGAAGGACAATGACACAGTAGCTGAGTAAAGGGAGGTGGGATTGCAGCTCAATTTCAGAGGATTGAACAAAGCTGAAGCAGTGAATATGAACTATGCTGTCTTTGGTGTCTTGGCTGTGACTAGAAGGGAAATAAGTGAGCAGACACTGGAAGAGAGTGTAAGCATGAGGAGTGAGCATCTTAAAACATGGGGGGAGGTATGGGAGAATTAAGAGGATAATGACAGTGCTAAGGACCCTGCGGCAGAGGGAAGGATGGCACAGAGAGGACAGGGGAGGACCTAGGCTTGAAATGGAGAAGGGAGACTCCTTTCCCAAGAACGAAGAAAGGAAAGTAGGAACGAGGGCAGACACATAAATTTGTAAGAATTTGAAAAGAAGTTAAGTAAGTTCAAACATAAGCACCTCAAATTTTAGGGAAGAAAAATAAGGTCACCCAATAAACTAATGAGAGAGGAGAGGAATTGAGTATCGAATTGGAGTTTATGTATGTTTCATACCCATTATAGGCAATAAGAGAAGAATCTATTTATCTGCCTTCCCGTATGTCTGTCTATTGATCTATTAATTGCCACGAGTCCCCAGCTGACATTGTTTGGGAATGGAAGATTGAAAGTATTATTTATGGGTGAAGTGGTACCCATACCCTGTAGACACTAAGTTCAAAATGGAAGTAAGTGAATAATAGTAACAAATGAAGGAAGAGAGAAGAAATTGAAGGCATAGTTAATGTTGAAAAGCTATAAGACAGGTAGTAAATATTAGGCACTATAGTAGAAAACATTAGAAGTAACTCAGTTCATAATGATATAAAGGATGAAGATGTTGCTATTATGAGAGTGGCTAAAATTCCATAAAGGTAAAAATAGTGGGAATCCAGGAGGTTAAGAAGCTTTGAGGCTAAGGTTTCAGATGGGTCAAGTGCATGGATGTTGAAGTTGCTCAAGACAACTTATGGAAGAATGGGGAGAAAAGAATGTAAGGCAGATACCCAAGTCCTTGGGGATTAGGGAGCGTGAGATATCTATAAATGGCAATGGTAAGGAAGAGTAGAGAGAGAGAGTGGTATTGCTTAGGGGATTAGTCTCTCAAAGAGGAAGGGTTTTGTATGAGGGAGAAAGATTATTGAGCCGGAAGTGCTAACAAAAAGGAGTGGGAACGAGAAGACTTCATACAACGTCTGGGCTCTGTAGGAAATGAGTGGGCTCTGAGAGGGCCCTAGGCTGGAGGAAGAGCCAGGTTTGAACAAGGCAAGGAAATGGAAGGAGTAAAGAGGCTGAGAATAAAGTTTTTATTTTTATTTTTAAATTGTTTTGCCAGTTTTTGTAATGGTATGAGGATACCTGAGGCATAAAGGATTGGAAGGGAAATCAGCACAAACATACATTCTCACTAATTCTTTTTTGGTGGGAGTAGATTTTTCCCACGCCATTTTGCTTAGTATCTCTACCAGTTGTCATCTTTCCTTACCTCGTAGTATCTCAACATTTTGTTGGGACTTCTTTTATTAATCAAATATTGTATTAGGATTCTTCAATCATATATTATATTTTATAGAATTCTTAAATAGATGTATGCTTCTTGATGTCAAAACTAGCTTATTCACCTTTATATCCCTCACAGCGCTTAACAGAGTTCCCTGCACTGCAATAGGTACTCAATAATTCCTTACGAATTTTAGGTGAAAGCACAGATATACACAATTTTAGGATATATGCAGAGTCAGTTATTAACAAGTATCAGTCCCTAATTAAACTTAAAAGATTTGCACAGAAAAGGAAACCATTAACAAAACGAGAAGACTACCTACTGAATGGGAGACAATATTTGCAAGTGGTAAAACTGATAAGGAGTTAATATCCAACATATACAAAAAGCTCATGCAACTCAATATCAAAAAAACAACCCAATTAAAAAATGGGCAGAAGAACCGAATAGACATTTTTCCAAAGAGGAAATGTGTATGGCCAACAGGCACATGAAAAGATGCTCAACATCACTAACCATCAGGGAAATGCCAATCAAATCCACAATGAGATATCACCTCACACCCATCAGAACGTCTATCATCAAAAAGAACAAAAATAACCAATGTTGATACGTATTTGGAGAAAAGGGAACCTCATATACTGTTGGTGGGAATGTAAATTGGTACAGCCACTGTGGCAAAAAACCGAAAATAGAACTACCATATGACTCAGCAATTCCAATCCTGGGTATATTTCCAAAAAAGAAAAAAGAAAAACACTAATTTGAAAAGATACATGCACCCCAGTGTTCATAGCAGCATTATTGACAATTGCCAAGATATGGAAGTGTCAACCTAAGGGTCCATCCTGGACAACCTAAGTGTCCATCAACAGATGAATGGATAAAGAAGATGTGATACAAAAATATACACACACAAAATGGAATACTACTCAGCCATAAAAAAAGAATGAAATATTGCCATTTGCAGCAACATGGATGGATTTGGAGGGTATTATGGTAAGTAAAATGAGTCAAAGAAAGACAAATACTATGTGATACCACTTTTAGGTGGAATCTAAAAAATACAACAAACTAGTGAACATAACAAAAAGAAGCAGACTCACAGATATAGAGAACAAACGAGTGGTTACCAGTGGGGAGAGGGAAGAGGGGGGCAATATATAGGGGTAGGGGATTAAGAGGTACAAACTTTTATGTATAGAATACGCTACAAGGATCTATTGTACAACACAGGGAATATAGCCAATATTTTATATCAACTATAAATGAATATAACCCTTTAAAATTGTGAATCACTACATTCTACATCAACTATAACTTAATTTTTAAAACAGTGTAGAAAAAAAAATAAGAATAGTCATCCTTAGATAGTCTTCCTTTGAAATAGCCATCTCCATTTTTCCACTTAAAATGGAAATCTGGCCATTCAGAATAGAGACTACTTTTCCCAACCTCATGACCATGTGATTAAGTTCTGGCCAAAAGAAATTAAGCAAAAGTTTTCTTGTGAAAATTCTAGGAAGTTTTCTTAAAAGGAGGGGGCATGCCCTTCTCTGTCCCTTCCTTCTTCCTCCTGCCTGGAGTGTGGATGTGATGACTAGAGCTCAAGCAGGTGTTATCGATCATGGGGTAACACATGTAAACTGTGAGAAGCCAGATAAGGGTAATGCTTTGTGGAACTGCCGCACTACTCCCTCTGTGCACCTCAGGAATTTTCTTAGGTTAGTTGCAGCCAAATACCATCCTAATTGATATTATGGATATCTTTGGGTTTATCTAGCTTAAGTGAAGTTTTATATAAAAATCAATTTTCAGGCTAATCTGTACAACTTTTCATCAAGATTACAATGTACGACTTTGTTTCTTTTGTAACATCTATGGAGAATTATTTCCCTCTTCCTGATGTGAAAAAGTGCTGTGTGACTTATTGCTTCTATAGTTTTCACTCTTGTGTTTGACACAAAAGTTAAACTCTCCTCTCAGAAATTATTTGTAGCAAAGTTAAAATAATAGATTCAACTGCAGTCACATTCAAATTTAAGCTCTGGGAAGCTAATCAAAAAAAGAAAAAAGCAATAGAAAGGAGTAAGTTTAAAAAAAGAAAAATTCCTCTGAGTATTCCACCTCTGATGTTCAGACTTACTCCTTTAACATTGAATTTGCTCCCTTTAAATATTTACCTTGATTTTACAAAACCTTTACATATATCTGTTTAACATTTGCACAGCTTTTAGTATTCTCAAACACATTAGACAAGGGAATTTATTAACTCTCTTTCTATGCCTATGAAGTAGGCAAATATTCTCCTCTTACTTTCAAAAGGTCTGGAGAGGTCAGACAGCTTCCTTGGAGGAGCTAGCAGAGTCAGGGCTGGGACTTGCCTGTCTTGGTCATCTGTTGCTACGTGACAGCTAATGCAAAACTTAGCACTTAAAACAGCAGTCTTTTTTTTATGGGTCAGGAATCAAACAGGACACTGCAGGCTTGATAAGCCTTTGCTCCACACAATGTCTACCGGGCCCTAAAACCCAAAATGACTTCTCAGCTCACATATCTGGTGCCTCCACTAAGATGTCTCAGATGCTTTAGGGCTGACTGCAGCATTTCAATTGGGGTCATATATCTAGGGGTCTCAGTTCTTGGTGTCAGCTGAGCTGACTTCTATGTAGACTCATCAGGGTGGGTGGAGTTCTTATATGATGGCTTAGTACCCACAAACCACAAAAGCAGAAACTTCCAGGTCTCTTCAAGGCTTAGGCCTGAAACTGGCAATTATCACTTCTACCGTACTCTTTTAGTTTTAGCAAGCCACAGGCCCAGCCCAGATGTAAGGGATGAGGTCTATACAAGTGCGGGGATTTGAGGAGATGTGTTTCGTTAGGGACCGCTGCGGGCATTACCAGGTAAAATACAAGACACTTAGTTAACTTTGGATTTCAGATAAACAACAGAAGTTGTTTTAGCACGAGTATGTTCCGTGCAATATGTAGAACACCTATTCCGAAACATTATTCCTTGTTAATCTGAAATTAACATTTAACCGCATACCCTGAATTTTTATTGTCTAAATCTCCAATTTTTATTGGCTAATCCTAGTATCTACCAGTGTAACAGACTATCAATGAATATAGACTGATATCTCCTTAGACTCTCTAGGAGCACATCTGTAATGTGTAGTTTAATGAGACCATTTGCCAGCCCTGTCTCTCCTAGTTCATTCAGTGTGTATATAGGTACTTAGCTCCATCTCTGAGTTGAGTAAAAAGTGATCATGGTAGTCAGATGAATTAATCAATGAAATGGGGTTGAGCTACTGGGAGGAAAGGTGTTTCACTCATAAAACCATGAAGAAACTAGAAAGATAATTTAATATAGATTTCATACCTGGAGTCTTCTGAAAAGTTTGCTTATGCCCACTAGTTATTTTTCTGGTAGCTTTTGTGTAGGTATTAGGTAGCACTGCAAGAGAATGATATTATTTATTGTTGCTCTTTCATTTAAAGTGAATGAGATTATTTGAAAGTAGTAACATCATAACTGCATGAGGCTTGTAGTTCTTATTAAAGAATCTCTTAAAACATTTATATAAATAATTTAATGCCTTTGTTGCTATTACTCAGGAAGAGCTCCTAATCCAAAGGGTTTATTTTTTTTATTATACTTCTAATAAATCATGAGTTAGAAATGCTGCTTTCAAAGATTTCCAGAAGAGAATATCTAATCTGCCAGGAATGTGATCTAATCAACACTGTTTAAATCACCAGTGGTCATTAGAAATCTTCCCACCTCTGCCTGGAGCCTCTTCTCCATGTGATGTCATAAGGTCAGATGCCTTAACAATTATGTGGGAGATTGTATATAATTTTCTGGCATTTGCGTTAATTTCACCAGTTATTTGGCATTTTTCAATTTAAAATATAATCGCCACCCACTGGGTTAACACTTATTTATCCAATATTTATCAATTACCCACCACACTTGAGTCAGTTTTATAACCACATTTTCAAAAGACAGACACAGTATTACATAAAAAAGAATAAAGAAGGAGCTTGAGCCAGCCTAAAGTCTTTTCTAGGCCAAAAATCTTTTTTAAATCTTCTATTCTTACTACATCTCCTGTCCTTCCTGTTATCAGTTGATATATCTAGCTAAGCTTGATATTTAAGAATACTTAGGATTGGCTATTGGGCCTATGCATGGGAATGACCCACTATGTGCAGTACAGTCTCCCTAATAAATATGGAACCTCCCCAACGCTCAAAGGATTTGGGAGTAAGAACATACTGCTGTATAGTATTTGATTCTGAAGGAATTCTTTGTGACTCTTTCTCAGCTTGCTGAAGACATGATCTCCCAAAGATATTAATGAGAACAATTTAAGTGCAATGATACAAGAAGTTATACAATTTTTGATAGCAATAAGTTCTGAAAGATTATCTGACCTAGCTGCATGATTTTTCCAATGAGGACCATGTCACTCAAAGAAATTCAGGGACTTGTCCAAAATCATGGCAACACTGAGACCAGAAGGCAGGGCTTCTTCAAACAAGTGCTCTTCTAATTAAAGCATGCCCCACAATCACTAAAACAGTACCTACTCACTGAAATCAATACTTCTAAAAGTTCTTTTGTTTTAATGTCTACATGTTTTGTGCCTTCATGGAAAATGTCTGAGAAACACTCCTGAAACCCTTGTATTGATAATTTTGCATTCCTTTAAGGTCTTTGGCACAAGGCTGAGGTTTGAAGCTTGTGGCTTCATTTAAAATTTCTAATCAAGCATGAGCATACAATGATCTGTTTCCACAATGGGATTTCATTGTAAACATATGCTAATTTTTATTTAAACAAGGTTCTATTGGTGATCATTTAGGTTTTTCCAACCTTTTGCTATTAAGTATATTGTTTAACATATGTGGAAATATATCAACAGATAAATTCCGAGAAAGGGAGCTTACTTTAAATTAATTAATAATTAATTTAACCTGCTGAGCATGATTTTTGGAATACTTAAGCAATTAATAACTGGAAGTTGTGATGATGATGATTATTAGTTGCCAGCTTGTCTACTTGAAAAGTGAAATGATCAATTGTCTTCATTTTTTTTCCCCTGGATAGATGACTAACATTTAAGCACATTTCTCGTTTGAATTACCATCTCCATTTGGTCCTAATTATTCAAGCGGTAAACCAGCTTCACATGGAGGTAGAACTGTGAATTTTCATAGCTCATGAAATATGGAAAAGGGGCCACCAGTGACGGTACAAAGACACATTAGTTTCAGAACTGATTTTGGGTAGGAACTCATTGAGTTCTCAGCTCAAATTAAGTGACATAGCAGTTAAAATCAATTTAAGAGCTTCCTGGAATACCATTTAGAGCAAGTATGCAGACATCTTCTTATTTAAAACCTGGAACACTGACAAACTCCAGCAGATTGGGTCTCATAGGCATTGAAACTGTGGGAACATGCACAGTAACAGTAAATCTGCTTCTCATTTTCTAGATTCCTAATGATTTAGCCATGAATACAATGCAGCCATATGCTTAGTTGAATCTATTGGTTAAAATAAAGCTTTGGATTAACTGGGGATTTCAGTTAACTGTTCTATCCTTACTTCTTTAATTGAAAATCTCATTTGTCTTGATTATAGCCATATTTGCCAAGTATTTTACAAAATGAGGAATATAATAAAAGAGGACAAGTCAGCATATGTTGGCACATGTTAGAAATTTTAAATTATTTAACCACAAGATAAATTTTTTTGAAAAACTAGATTTCAACATTAGTTACGTCAAAGAATTAATTCATCCATTTAATATAAATGTCTTTATTTATTTATTTTTTAACATCTTTATTGGAGTATAATTGCTTTACAATGGTGTATTACGTTTCTGCTTTATAACAAAGTGAATCAGCTATATGTATACATATGTCCCCATATCCCCTCCGTCTTGTGTCTCCCTCCCATTCTCCCTATCCCACCCCTCTTGGAGGTCACAATGCACCGAGCTGATCTCCCTGTGCTATGCGGCTGCTTCCCAATAGCTATCTGTTTTACATGTGGTAGTGTATATATGTCCATGCCACTCTCTCACTTCGTCCCATCTTACCCTTCCCTCTCCCTGTGTCCTCAAGTCCATTTGCTACATCTGTGTCTTTATTCCTGTCCTTCCCCTAGGTTCTTCAGACCCATGTTTTTTTTTTTTTAGATTCCATATATATGTGTTAGCATACGGTATTTGTTTTTCTCTTTCTGACTACTTCACTCTGTATGACAAACTCTAGGTCCATCCACCTCACTACAAATAACTCAGTTTCGTTTCTTTTTATGGCTGAGTAATATTCCATTGTATATATGTGCCACATTGTCTTTATCCATTCATCTGTCGATGGACACTTAGGTTGCTTCCATGTCCTGGCTATTGTAAATAGAGCTGCAATGAACATTGAATGTATTTATTTTTTAAAGTAATGGCCTTATTTCTTCATGTGCTTTTTAATTGTATGCCTTTTTGTTTGGCTAAAGGAAAGGAAATATCATTAGGTATAATTTTGAACTGCATCCCAGTTCAAACAGCATTCTCTAAAGCTCTGTTTTATTGAGAGTATTTCATAGAACATAAGCCTGAAGAGATGCCCATGTAAAAAAGAAAAGTTTCTGTGGCTAAGTGAGTTGGGGAACTGCACAAAATACTGAAATCAAGGAAATTCTCAGTATACATTAGATTTGAACTCCTAACAATTTCCCAGGTGATGCTTATGCAGCTGGTGCAGGGTCTGTACTTTGAGGACCATTATGTACAGGCTTCCCTCTCAGAAAGGTACTAGACCTCTAGAAACTCCACGGAAACAAGTACCAATTAAATAGGTAAGATGAGCAATCCTGGTGAAGTGTGGAAGTGGTGGATCAGAAACAGAGGCTGCTCGTCCCCTGTGCCATCCAGTTGCTATCTATAGAATCAGACCTCATTATTTCTATCATGCTGGAGGAAGGTCTGATCTTCTCCATTCATAAATCCTGAGTGCCAAAACAGGGCTGGAAGCGAGATTTCCATTATGTCATGGCCAGAGCTTCAAGGCTTGCATCCCAGTCTCTCATAAACCAGGAGAGGGGTAAGTTGTTTTCCAACAATAAATTCTGAGGTGGAAAAATTGGGTTGGAGGCAAGGTTTTCTTTACTTCGTGCTTTCATCTGTTGGCTGTCAGCTCCTGACCATGTCTCATAGCCATAGGCTAAAGTCTCTTGCTTAGTCTAATATCCAGTTCTACTAAATGATGTATCTCATGGTAGCTCAATCCTGTTTTATAAAAAATACTTGGACATGGGAATGTGCACCCCACAAACATCAAAGTGATGAATGTAATCCAACTGTACATAAAACAAGAAGAATATTAAGGGGCATATCATCAAAAGTTGAAGGCAATTTCAAACCCACCGTTTTATTCCTTCACTATGAAATTAGAATAGCAAAGAAGTTAATTAGATGGAGTTGCTGCCAGGGCAATCAGCAACCAACTGACCCTGTAATCTGAGAACTATGTGATAATTCAGCTCATAAGTAAGATATTGTTTTTCCAAAGGCAGGTGTCTCCTACATTGATTAATCAGTAAATGCATGATTTCACTTACTATTGGCATTTAAGGTATTACCCAAATAGAATATGAAATTTTCTATGCAATTATGTTGATCATTCAAGCAGATGTGTTTCACATAACCAATATATCCTATAGAATATGAATTAACCAAAAAGGTAGAACAATTGTCTCCTTCATGCAGGATACGTAATATAATTTTCTGAGGCTTTCAGTGTCATTCTTGCCCTCCCTTGCCCATTTTTTATACTAATCATCCTTCAGCGTTGTTGACAGTGATATTAGCAGCTGTAATCTCAGATATTAAGTATTGAAATGATATAAGTTGATCAAAGAGTAAAGCGTAGTGTCCAACCCTTGGGTCAGGAGAGTGGTATGAGAGGTAAGGGTTGATTTGATTGATTCATTGCAAGTAGGACTCAAAGTTGACTTTTGTGTTAATATTTATAGAACTATACACAAATGTGTCTATTTTACTATATAATTTAATAAGTTTGTTGAGCTTTAGTTTTTTTCTTCCTGATTTTTATGTGCTTTATTTCGTTTTCTTGACTTACTAACAATGGCTAAAACCTCCAATACAATATTGACTAGAAGTTGTAGAAGTAGGCATTATTGTCTTTTTCTTGATCCTAGTGTGGGGAGGTGAATAATTCAGTCTTTCATGAGTAAGTTTAATATTAACTTTAGGTTTTTTGTTAGAGGCAATTTATCAGATTGAGAATACTCTCTACTATTGTTTATTTATCATGTATTGCTAAACATTTTTATGCATCCATTAAAATTATCATATGGGATTTATCCTTTTTCCTGTTAATTTTGTGAATTAAATTTTTGATTTTCAAATGGTAAGTCAACCTTGCATTCCTGGAATAAACACAATTTGGGTTTATAATCCCTTTCATGTATTGTTGAATTTGATATGGTAATATTTTGTCAAGTATATATTTAAGTAAATATTGTATTTGTTTATATTGAGGGGTATCTGTTCATATTTTTAAATGCCTTTTTGTGGTTTTATTGAAGTAAACTTTACGTATGGTGAAGTGCACAGATTTAGACAACAATTAAATGTTTTGATATATGATTATACCCATGTAGCCTACACTCCAGTAAAGACATAGACCATTTCTTTAATTCCATAACATTTACTTATGGCCCCTATACAACCAGTCCCTACCCCCCATAGATTAGCCTGTCATAATCAATTTCTATTAAGCTAAATGTGTTTTGCCTTTTCTTGATCTTCATAGAGATAAAGAGCACTCTTATGTACCTGACTTCTTTTGTCCAACACATGGTTTTTGAGATTCATCTATGTTGTTGCATACATCAGTGGTTCATTCATTTTTATTGCTGAGTAGTATTTTATTGAGTGAATATATTACAATGCTTTTTAAATCTTTTATCCTGATGGACATTTTTATTGTTTCCAGTTTGGCAATACTGGAAATACAGGTGACAAGCATTTTTGTGTAAGTCTTCCATGGATAAATTGCTTCCTTTTTTGGAGTAAATACCTAGGAGAGAATTACTGAATCATAGAGTAGGTATATGTTTAAATACATAAGGAAGTATCAAGTGGGACTAATGGAGATGAAGGTCAAGAAGTTAAAAGATTCTAATGAAAGTCACCCCCTCACCTGATAAAGGTGTGCTAAAGAGGAAGGCTGGAAAATATAGCCCATGGACTAAATCTGATATTCTACCTATTTTTGTATGGCCTGTAAATGAAGAATTTTTTTTAACCTATTAAAATGTAAAGTGTAAAAGGACTATTAGCTCTTTGGCAATAACAGTTGCTTAATTTTGCTTCTTGGGCCCCAAAGACATAAATATTTGCCATTTGGTTCTTAGAGAAAAATTTTCTGACCACTGGGCATAGCTACAGTAGTAATACAATGACTATTTAAAAAAAAATTCTAAGAATGATAATATAGATTGTCTAAAATAAATAATACAGTTTTGAAGCAAAGAAAAAAATGATCGTGGATCAGATATATTGATCCAGAAATAATAAATGACAAAAATTGTATCCAAAGATAAACTAGATGGTCTACCATCACCAACAATACCAGAATTATTAGTCATTATGGAAAATTAAACATAGAAAATGATAAAGAAATAAAAATGATTAGAAAGAGGAGAGTGAAACAGAAAGACCACACCCAACTAAAAATATTGTATCCAGAGCAACACTGGGCAAAAAAATAAAGGAGGTTTTAGACAAATAATGATGATGATGATGATGATTAGGAGGAGGAGGAAGAAGATGAGTATTCCTCAGAATAAAAATAATTAGGATTTCAGATGGAAAACCACCTGGCAGTCACCAGGTTATAGTCATGTCAGGGGCAATTGCAACTCTACTGTAGTGATCATTTGTATATAAACACACTAACCATTTTAAATAAATCCCAAAATATATAGAATCAATAGATACACGATGTCCACTAATCATAATCATAGGTGAATTTAGTCATCAGGAAAAACCTCATGAGCACAGCAGACAAAGGTTGGAAGAATCTATAATAAAAAGGAGCATTTAATATCTTTACTAGATTGAGCTGCGGTTATTAATAACTCAGTACATAACTTATGTTGATAAAATGTTAGTAATAGGCTTCCCTGGTGGCGCAGCGGTTGAGAGTCTGCCTGCCAATGCAGGGGACACGGGTTCGAGCCTTGGTCTGGGAAGATCCCACATGCCGCGGAGCAACTAGGCCCGTGAGCCACAACTACTGAGCCTGCGCGTCTGGAGCTTGTGCTCCGCAACACGAGAGGCCGCGATAGTGAGAGGCCCGCGCACCGCGATGAAGAGTGGCCCCCACTTGCCGCAACTAGAGAAAGCCCTTGCACAGAAACGAAGACCCAACACAGCCAAAAATAAATAAATAAATAAAAAATAAAGGAATTCCTTTAAAAAAAATGTTAGTAATGTTTACAAGTAATTTTTACTTACAATAATGTACTACATATAATTATCATGATCATGGGAAACATAGTATTTGCAAAGTGGGGAATGGTCATTAGCATGAGAAAAAGTACAATAGGCAGGAATCTCACTACATTTCTTAAAAATAATTTGATTATTCAAGAAAGGAAAAATATCCTCATCCATTAAGC
Source organism: Balaenoptera musculus (assembly GCF_009873245.2). Classification (NCBI taxonomy): domain Eukaryota; kingdom Metazoa; phylum Chordata; class Mammalia; order Artiodactyla; family Balaenopteridae; genus Balaenoptera; species Balaenoptera musculus. The sequence continues at coordinate 73,867,888 of NC_045793.1, read as the reverse complement.
AGAAAACAATGGAAATGGCTATTCTAAAAGATAAAAAGGAACTTGAAGTTGTGCCATCTATTTGTTGTTGTAAGAATAAATTCTTACTTGGGAATCCTTATATAAGATAATAAGAAAATCCCAACATTTTAAATGCATAAAAAGGGATGAAAGAATATTGCAGAGAGTCAAGCATATGTTACAGTTTTTCTATGCCTCTGATCCTTACACCAAAGTATAATGACTTTAAATTAAAGGAAGTAACCTTAAAAAAGAATGGATCCTGGTCTTCACAGCTGCAACCATTAGGATTCAGGCTTGAACTATGTCGATCAATTGGTTTTTTGAAGTAAAAAAAGTGATTGACATAATAGCTTGGTACTCTCTGTTAGAAAAATTGGCACCAGTCATTCATAATGCCTAAATAACCACTGAGTTCTTAACTGGCTCTACCTCTGTTAATTTTAGAACTCAAGTGCCAGTCATTCAATAGGCCAAATAGCAAGATAACAAAAGAAGTGGCTCAGCAGAATACCCATATTAAAATGTAAAGGGGACATCTTAGGATGAGACAAATCCAACCCTTCACGTGTCTAAGACTTGCATCATGAGATTGCTACTGTTGAGATTGCTTTGCTGAATTCGGATTAGATCTGAAGGCTTCACCCTCGTCTGAATTCACAAATGACCAAGACAAAGAATCTAGCTCTTGGATAGAGGAGCTGTGCTTACAGTGGAAGACATGAAAGGCAAAGTGGATTCCTTCATCAATGGGTAGATATTCAGACTCAGATGATATATTCTATCTCTTCTACAGTTGACTGGAGCTAAGATATCTGCTCAGCTTTTTCACATTTCCAGCTGTTGTTTTCCACTAGACTTCTTGGAATTTTCCTTGTGCATTCATTCAAAGATCAACCAAGGATTTGAGGAAAGTGTGTATGCTGAGTTGATAACTCTTTCCCTCTGGTGCTTTCCTTCTCAGGATTTCCCCCTTCTATTTATAGCTCCTCTGGTAGCCCAAACTCTGTTCTCTGACACCTCAACCTGATAAAACAGCAGATTTCTGCTTGAATTATAGCTCCCCTATGCTATATGAAGTGGGAATTGCCTTCGGGGAAAAGTCAAATAAGTGTGGATCTGACTCGGTGGCCATTTATTCTTTCAAAAGTTGAAATATTCCATGATTGCTGCCTGCCTTTGGACGTTCTAAAAGTGCCTTCAACTTGGTTTATAAATTATTTTTTAATAATTATTTGTAGGAGAGTTACCCTTACATAAGCTACTTATCTTTACCACAGTCTGAACTCATTTTTCTTTCCAAAGGCATCTCTCCATTGCCTTTCAACATTCAAAGTTCCTTTGAATTTGAATCCAGGTTAATTTTTGTGCCCTATCATAGTTAACTTTGTCTTTTTGCCTTGAATTCAAAAGGATTCTCTCTTGATACTCAAGGAGAGTGACTTGGTATCTCTCGCACATACTGCCACATACCAGTTCATTCATTCTGCCAATATTTATCACCTACTATGTGCCAGCTATTAAAAAAATTGTTGGGGATACAGCAGTGAACAAAACAACAAAATTATAATAGGAGACCTGTTTTATAGTGAGAAGAGAGAAAAATAAACAAAAAAGTGTAAATGATCTTGGCAATAATAAAGTATGAGGATATAAATGCTATGGAGGAAAACAAAGTGGAGAAGGATATTTTAGAATATGTTTTAATGTTTCTTCTACTTTTTTCTTACTCTCACTATCACTTTATAAATACATCTTAACTGATAATAATTCAAAGTAGCTTGCCATTTCCTTCTTTATGTTCATCTAAAAGAATCCTAATTTACCAATGACAAATATATCATTCGCTTCTGTGGTGTTGGGGTTTTTATAGGTTTGTTTTTTTTTTTGAGTAATATAATTGCCTTCCACAAAAATTTTTATCCCATGACTTTTAGGAAAGTTGATATTTCATATTTTATATTCTTCAATCCATGCATGAATATTCATCAGTATTCCTTGAATAAAATTCCCATGCTTGAATCTACATTTTTTACTGTGCTAAAAAAAAAGTCTGCCTTTTTAGAAAAACAAATAAGATGATCTTGTTCCGTGCTTACAATGGAACAAAGTGGAATTTAAAACCAAGTAGAGCCTGTCCTCCACACTCTACTTGGTTTTAAATTCCACTTTGTTCCATTGTAAGCACGGAACAAAATCATCTTATTTGTTTTTCTAAAGAAAAACAGGTAAATAGAAAAATAGACCATGCTCCTAACTAGTAAAACTAAGTAAAATAAAACACTTTCTAATTCAACATATAGGTTTCATATAAAGCCAATTTAAATCTTTATGGGGTAGTCTCAAAGTATCTCCCCCAAGATCGTTATTACTTAACAACAACAACAACAACAAACTAAGTAGAAACAACTACTTCCAAAGTTACCAGGACTGACTGATGCATGAATATAAATGGTCAGATATCAGTGCTAAAAGAATGCCATAAAGAAATTTTCCTTGGCTTTGGAATAGACTGCCTATTTACACATGTGTGTGTGTGTGGGTGTGGGTATGTGTGATATTAGCACATTTTCCAACAATTCAGCTTTCTTTCTGCTTTATGTTAAAAGTTAGTACTGATATATACATGAAACTTCACAGAATCAAAATTAATTTTACATAGTGACAGGTAAGATTATCTTACTGTTAGTGATGAATAATATATTAATTGCTGTAGTTTTCATTTTTTAGCCTTAAATTAGCCTCTCCTTCTATCTGCCTCATATCATCTCTGTTCAAAGTTTCTTCATTTTAAAATAACTTTTAAAATAGAGAGAATTTCCCTTGAAATCAAGTATTATGTCTGGGGCTCCTATGTAGGCTACTGATTGCTCTCCTGCTGATTCTTCCTCTACCCATCATTCTCTTGCATTTTCCGTGCCTCCTGCTTCTTTTGCTTTTTCTATCTCTGGACAAGGAAAAGCAAAGTTCTGTCACCTTTCACGAACTCTCAGGCTGTGTCCACATTATCCTAGAAAGAGCTGGTCAATTCAGTCACACCGTAAGTTGAAATGATGTCTGTTCTAACTCTATTGATTGGTTACTGTAAAAGTGATAACACAGAATAGATATAAACAGTCTGACTCAGTCTGAGCTTGAGCCAGTTAGGAGCACAGACCTGTTAGCCCAGGGCTTCCAGTTTCAGCCTCTTGTTCATTGTCCTGTTTCAGTCTTTCCCGGTTTACCTCCACCACAATGCTCTGAAGCTGAGAAGGGACTCTTTAATCCTATTCTTTTCACTTATTTGTCTCAGCTTTCAAAAAGTGATGGGTGAAGATAGGAATGTAGGGTCTTTTGAATCTCAAAATCACAATGTCATAGAATATTAAGGCAAGAGTGGAACTCTGGTGTTCATCCTATCCATTTCCAAACTTTGGTGAGTGGATTTCCAGCATTCTCTCAGGGTTGTCTCACAGGCTAATAGGTTTGTGTTCATGGTCAAGGTGGGTGGAGGTAGGAGGTGGGAGGTGTGACTCAAAGGATGCTTGATAGACTGTATTCTCTGCCTCTCTTGGGGGCACAAACGCCCACTCCCATACACACATAGACATATAAGCCCATTTCATGCACCTGTTCTGGTTTTATCAGTTTTTTTCTAGTGGAGTTCCATAAGATAATTTTTGAGAATACTTCTTCTAAGAAAATATTTTAGCACCAATGATTTAGTTCAAATCTGTCATTTTACAGACTGAGATACTTAAAATCACAGGGATGTGACTATCCCAGCGTCATGCTGCTATTTAATGTTCATACTATACCTTCCAACACTGAAGAAAAGCTTGCTCACTCAGTCACTGAACCAAATCATAAGAATTTTCTGGGGCACAGATCTCTGTATAAACAGGAAAACTAAAGAAAAGATGAAGATGTTCATTTAAGTCGTGTGCTCACTGAGAGGTGTCAGAAATTGCTCTTGTTACCTGTTCGACTTCCATCAGATACGCATTTCATTAGTCTAAATCCTCATTCATCCATTCAAGAAGGTTGATCATGTATATACACGTGCCAGATGTTGAGGACCATAAATATGAGAGAAAAAAATGACATAGTCTCTACCTTATAGAGACTATGTCATTTTTCTGTCATAATTTATAGAGACTGTCATATCTTACATTTTACATAAAATTATCTGTATATGTACTGTAAGGCATAATTTTTGTAATTTAAGCAGTAATAAAAATAGCTACTATTTTTTGAAAGTCCAGCATTATATCCAGCTATATAAGATATACATATTTTATTATTCTACAAGATAGTTATTATTTCCATTTTACAGGTACTTAAAGGGTTAAGAAACGTATCCAAGACCATACAACTAATTGATGCTACATCTAGGAGTGAAATTCAGGTTGGTCCACTTCTAAACTCTCAGCTGGGTGTAAGGGATTTTCTGTCTTTAAGAATCTCTAATAAAAATTCTTTGTAAGGGGAACATTTTAGTCTTTAATTGACACATTGGGGAAGGTAAGGGGAAAGCATAAATGGTTGCAGTGTTATGCCTGGATCTGAACATTTAAAAAAGCAATAGGAATGTTAGAAACATAACGTTTTACCTAATTCATGTTTTTACCAGCAAATTATGCCTTAAAAAGCAAAGTTCTGATTAATAATTAAATGTCTTTCAAATATGCCAAAGTATGTAACATATGTAAATCTGTAATGAACCAAGCCCCTAATTTCAACTTCTGGAAATTAAATATTAATGGAAAAGATTTGCTCCACAAATGCATTAAATCCTCTGGAGATGCTGCACACATTTGCAAGCTGTAGTTGAATAATGGCCCTTTGAACACATTAACACTTTTATTTCCCTTTGCTGTCAATTCTTGGTGTTCAGTATTCTCAACAGGAAACAATTATGGATGATTAGTTAAGCTTGTATCCCCAGGCACCTAAAATAACTCCTGTGTCTATAAAGGCAAAGCCTCTAGCAGGCAGCTAGAAAGAAAAAAATATTTTAAGGACTGATGTGAAGATTTTCTAGATTCCTTTTTTTTTTTTTTTAACCTTGATCCGAAAACAGCTTAATCTAACGTTAACATTAGGATGACATTAACCTAGCCTCTAAATTTTCTTAATAATTTTGCTTTTGTAAGGATAGAGTCCATCTTCCATACAGCCTTGATAGATTTACTATGACAATTGGTACAATTTATATCTTATAATTATACAGTTTTGTTCATATGAAATAACATTTTTATTATCAGTGGTATGATATTTAAACAGATCTCAATTATACATTTGGTAATACTCTATTTTATCAAATCTAAGATATTATTGACTGTAGACAAATTATTATTTTATATATTACTAAAAAAAAAAAGCACTGCTGCTTCAGCTATAATTCTGTTATCTCTTAGCGTTTTATATTATCTTTAAAAAAACTATTTTGGATGTATTTAGCCATGAATTTTTAATCACCTGTCACTCTTATGAGTATATGAAGAGATAAATATAAGCAAAATAAGTTGTTTATAGTATTTGTAAAATTTTTCTCAATCAGAAGTATTTGATGCTTCTGAATCACTTTTTAACTCAGAATCATTAACGTCCAGATTTTTCTCCCAATATCATCTTCTTGAAATGAAGAGCAATGGTGATGCAGCATCTCTTAAAATAATGGAATTTATTCTAAGCCAAACATCACACGTTGTACCAGTATTAATGGTAGCGCTTCCTTACCTTGCAAAATGTGTTAACAAATTTTTTTTCCAACATGTTGCTGGTATCTTGCTGTATTAGGCCCTACAAAGTACTTCGTCTTTGCAAAAAATTATGGAATTGTAATTACTTCTACAGTTCATATCTGCTTCACTGATGCTAGCACCCTGTTGTTCTATTTCTGTAATTGAATGAGTATATAATAACTTTCTGTTTCAGTGACCAAAGATTGTGTATAATCATTTTAATGACATTTAAGATGTTAATTAAATTCAATATATGTAGTACTGATGGTGTCAATAATTATTGTAAAATTTCATCAATATGAATGGCTTTGACCACATTCATGTATGTGCAGGCCATGACAGCAATTTTTTTTATTAAAGTATAGTGGATTTATAATATCATGTTAGTTTCTGGTGTACAGCAAAGTGATTCAGTTATATGTGTATATTTTTTCAGATTATTTTCCATTATAGGTTATTACAAGATACTGACTATAGCTCCTTGTGCTATACAGTAAATCCCTGTTGCCTATCCATTTTATGTATAGTAGTTTGTATCTGTTAATTCCATATGCCTAATTTATCCCTCCCCCCTTCCCTTTCCCCTTTGGTAGCCCTAAGTTTGTTTTCTATGTTTGTGAATCTGTTTCTGTTTGGTATGTAGATTCATTTGTATTATTTTTTAGATTTCTGTATTATAAGTGATGCCATATAATATTTGTCTTTCTCTGTCTCACTTCACTTAGTATGACATTCTCTAGGTCCATCCACGTTGCTGCAAATGGCAATATTTCACTTTTCTTTATGGCTGAGTAATATTCCATTGTATTCAATATATAGATATGCCACATCTTCTTAAGCCAATCTTCTGTTGATGGGCACTTGGGTTGTTTCCAGTCTTGGCTATTGTAAATAGTGTTGCTATGAACATTGGGGTGCATGTATCTTTTCAAATTAGAGTTTTCATCCTTTCCAGGTATACGTCCAGGAGTGGGATTGCTGGATCATATGGTACCTCTATTTTTAGCTTTTTTAAGGAACCTCCATACTGTTCTACAAAGTGACTGCACCAGTTTACATTCCCACCACAGTGTACGAGGGTTCCCTTTTCTCCACACTGTCTCCAACATTTACTATTTGTAGACTTTTGATGATAACCATTCTGACCACTGTGAGGTGATACCTCATTGTACTTTTGATTTGCATTTCTCTAATAATTAGCGATGTTGAGCATCTTTTCATGGGCTGGTTGGCCATCTGTATGTCTTCTTTGGAGAAATGTCTATTAGGTCTTCTGCTCATTTTTTGATTGGGTTTTTTTGTTTGTTTTTTTGTTTTGATATTGAGTTGTATGAGCTGTTTGTATATTTTGGATATTAACCCCTTGTTGGTTGCATCATTTGCAAATATTTTCTCCTATTCAGTAGGTTGTCTTTTCGTTTTGTTGATGGTTTTCTTTGTTGTGCAAAAGCATTTATGTTGGGTTAGGTCCCATTTGTTTATTTTTGCTTTTATTTCTTTTGCCTTGGGAGAGTGATCTAAGAAAATATTCGTGCAATTTATGTACAGGAATGTTTTGCCTTTGTTTTCTTCTAGGTATCATGTCTTATATTTAGGTCTTTAAACCATTTTGAGTTTATTTTTGTATATGGTATGAGGGAGTGTTCTAATTACATTGCTTTACATGTAGCTGTCCAGCTTTTCACACCACTTGCTGAAGAGACTGTCTTTTCTCCATTGTATATTCTTGCCTCATTTGTTGTAGATTAATTGGCCATAGGTGTGCGGATTTATTTCTGGGCTCTCTATCCTGTTCCATTGATCTATATGTCTGTTTTTTGTGCCTATACCACACTGTTTTGATGACTGTAGCTTTGTAGTATTGTCTGAAGTCTGGAAGGGTTATGCCTCAAGCTTTGTTCTTTTTTTATTGCTTTGGGATTTCTGGTCTTTTGTGGTTCCATACAAATTTTAGGATTATTTGTTCTAGTTCTGTGAAAAATGCATGACAGCAATTTTAAGATGCCATAAACTGTTTCACAGATAGATTTCAGAGATGCTAAAAAGGAGGGAGGGAGAGTGTATCCTAGAATCAATGAAACAAGATAATGGAACTTTATATTTTCAAGTAGACTACATCTGAATAAAAGATTTATATGTGAAATAGAGTATTTGTATAATCTCTGACAATGAGAAATAATTAATTTTTGATGCCCCTACAATAATTTCCAGAAACAAGTATAAAAATTCTTAGTCATAAACAAAGCACCCATAAAATTTTGTTCTTAGTCATGCCAGCTATCAAACAGGGTTCTCCTGATATTGCAGGATATCATGAAGCAAAGGTAACGGAAGGATCACAAACTTTGGGATCACAAATAGCCACCATAAAATATTGCTCTATGCATGACAAAGAAAATATTAATTAACCTCTCTGACATTCACCATCTTCATTTTTTTAAAAAATTTATTTATTTATTTTTGGCTGTGTTGGATCTTTGTTTCTGTGTGAGGGCTTTCTCTAGTTGTGGCAAGTGGGGACCACTCTTCATCACGGTGCGCGGGCCTCTCACTGTCGTGGCCTCTCCCGTTGTGGAGCACAGGCTCCAGACGCGCAGGCTCAGTAGTTGTGGCTCACGGGCTTAGTTGCTCCGCGGCATGTGGGATCTTCCCAGACCAGGGCTCGAACCCATGTCCCCTGCATTGGCAGGCAGATTCTTAACCACTGCGCCACCAGGGAAGCCCCCACCATCTTCATTTTTAAAATAAGTGTGATAACACCTATTTTTGCGAGTATTAGGGATCGTGTGAGGCCTCTTGCACTGCGCCTGGTACATGGCAGGCACTTAATATATTTCTAATGCTAATATTAGGAGAAATAGGAATACTTTGCCAGTGAGTAGAAAAAGTTATGCAGGCTGGTTTGATTTTTAAGATTGTAGTAAATTGCAGCTTTACTTTTCTCTTCTAAGTTTACCCACTATACTTCCTCAAATTTATTTTAATTCTATTCCAAAAGGAGCACCCTATTCAAAGGAGAGGCAGAGACTTCAACCCTGCTTAGCAGAGTCTAGTTTTGGCTGTTACCTCCAAGCACACAAAGCTGTGCAGAAGCCTGGGTGCAGTGCCTTTGGATCATGCCCATAGTGCATATGGGAAGCACATAGGATAAAACAGGCCTGTGGCATAAGTATCACAGTTTACAATGAAGAGATTCAGAAAAGCTTTTTTCCCAACTTCCCAAACAGGTACAGCTGGCCCTTCATATTCACAGGTTATGCATCCATGGATTCAACCAACCATGGAAGGAAAATAAAAAAAAAAAAAATTCCAGAAAGTTCCAAAAAGCAAAATTTGAATGTGCTGGCAACTATTTACATAGCATTTTCATTGCATTATGTTTTGCAAGTAATCTAGAGATGATTTAAAATATACAGGAAGACGTATGTAGATTATATACAAATACTACCCATTTTATATAAGGGACTTGAGTACTCTCAGATTTCAGTATCTGAGGGGGGTCCTGGAACCAATCCCTCACAGATACCAAAGGATGGCTATACTATATTTTGACATTCTTGTTTGGTCAAATTTTATATGCTTTTTATAAATTATTTTTTTCAACACCTTAAACTTATACAGTGCTGTATATCAATTCTATCTCAATAAAACTGGAAGAAAAAATGTATGAAAAGTCAGGCTTTGGCAATTAATTTTTATCTCTTTAATTCCCTCCCTTTGCTTATTTCTCACAACATTACCCTGGAGTAGTTTGGAGTCTGTCGTAGATTGGATTGATAGATAGCCATGCAATTCCTTACAACTCCATTAGAGAATGAACAATTACAATATTAAGGGTGAAGACTTTTGTGGCACAGGATCTCACAAATTGGTGTCTGAGATAATCTATTACCTCACACATAAATGCCTGAGGTAGAGTTGGTTTGTTGGACAACAAACCTATTTTCTCTTCTTCCTAAGCACACAGCTAGGTAATATCTTCTCATCCTGTTCCCAGGAAGACAGGGCCATAAGTCAGAACTGTAATAAGTCGAATGAGAATTGAGGTGATGGGTGCCTCTCTAAGCCATAAAATCTCCCTCACAGTCACCCTTGCTCTTTCCCTGTCCACTGGCTCACAGAAGATGATCAGGTTGAGTGTGGAAACCACATGATGAAGATGGTAGAGCCCAAGACGGAAGGATCCTGGATCTCTGAATTATCACTTAGAGGAAAGTTGCTCTGAGACCAGGAATATCTCAGAACTTGTGTGAGTGAGCTGTAAACTTCTATTTTGAGACACTATACATTTTTTTGTATGTTTGTGCAGGGTTAAAAGTGATATTTGTTGTGTCATTTTGGTAAATTGTCTACCTATAATTAAATATTTTACCTACTTGAATGCACTGGTAAGAGACATTATTTTACTTCAAGTGTCATTTTGCAGCTAAAAAGATAGATGAAAAATCATAAACGGTGTGCTAGAGGCATTGTTTAATACCGCTATATATGAAATAAAGTTCTAGGTTGTGGGACTTAGAGCATGCATCTCAAACCAAATCTGTGCATTTGAATAAATGAAGGATTTTGTTAAAATCACATTCTGATTTGGTAGGTCTGGGGTAAAGCCTGAGATTCTGCATTTCTAATAAGTTCTCAGGTGTCCCGCATGCTGCTGGTCTGCAAACCACACTATATATAAGGAGCAAGGCTGTAACTAGAGCATTCTCTTTCCCTCACCGGATATGAAACCTCTAGTCTTCTCTACATGTTTAACTCTTCTGGTCAAGTCTTTTGTTATGGACTGAATTGTGTCGCTCCCCCCACCCCGCCCCCAGCCCCCCCAAAGAGTTGTTGCTGACCTAACTACCGGTACCTGTGAGTGCGACCGTATATGGAAATAGGGTCTTTGCAGATGTAATCACGTTACGATGAGGTTTTTAGGGTGCACCGTAATCCACACGACTGGTGCCCTAATAAGAAGAGGGAAATTTGGACACAAAATCTCGCAGTGAGAACATCATGTGAAGACTGATGGGGAGATTGGAGTAATGCATCTACAAACCAGAGAATGCCAAGGATTTCTGGCTGTCCCCAGAAGCTGAGAGGCGTGGGACAAATTCTCAGAGTTCTCAGATGGAACCAACCCTGCTGACACCTTGGTTTTGGACTTCTGGCTTTCAGAGCTGTGTGACAAATTTTTGTAGTTTTAAGCCATTTAATTCTGAAATACTTTGTTACAAAGTAACAAAGACCTAGGAAACTAATACACTTTTGTATGCGGTAATGTCAAATTGCTGTGATATTTAGCATAATACTTATCAATGAGAGGATGAAAGGAGATGGATGAATATCTGTTTTTCCTTATCTTTATAAATAGTAAAGGAATTTAAAATGATTCATATCTTTTCATTACCCACACCAAAAGTTTTTTGGGTTTTTTTTTGTCAGTGAATCATTGATTACACAGGATGTCAGGAATGTTTAACTGCTTTGTGAAAGTTAAGCATGAGAAGTCTTTGTGGGTTTTGTTTTGTTTTTTTTCCTGACATGCAGTTTACTTAGTGCATTTTCTACCGGACTACCTCCTCTGCATGGAAAATAGCAAAATGACCTAAAACTGCCCTGGGGGCTACAGAACTGTTACGCTTCTGAGAAACTGAGCCCTCAAACTAATTTTTCTCAGATTCCCAAGTGATAAAAATGTTAAGTATATTTTCCCCTTTTTTGGTAATGAGTCAAATGGATGTCAGTTCATTAACACTCTCTATTCCTCTTGTCTTCCTGCTGTTTCCTGGAGCTTTTCACACAGATATAGCTAGGCAAAGGAGGGTGGGATCGTTTTTCCTCTGTCAGCTGTATGAAGGGAAATTACTGTCTACTTCTCTATAGAAAGGTGGACATTTGGTGGAATTAAATAAGGAATCCAAGGCAATATAGCATTAAGAATATTTTCCATTTATTATCCAAATAACCATCCTGAAGGAAAGATGATAACACATTTTCATAATTTAAATACAGGTGAGTAATTGCAACAGTGAAAGTGATATTTGTTGTGCTTATTGTTTTGGGAAAGTGCCTATCATTAAATACTTTATCTAATTATACATATAAGCACTGGTAAGAGACATCATTTTATTTCAAGTGGCACTTTTGCAGCTTGAAAAATAAAAGAGAAAAAAATGATAAACACTGTGCCTGTGGGGATAGATTATGCCAAGGCAGAACAACAAACTACGTTAAACTTAATCTGTGGATGCTGGGTTCTGTTGCCCTTTGGTGAATATATTTAACTCAAAGTATTGTCCCCTGGGTTTTCCGATAATGAAGAATAATGGCATAAAGCATGGCACAGTGTTCTGCTCCTGAATTGACTTAGTTTGTGTGTGGGTGCTATACAACACCTTTTCAGGATGGAGGCACTCATTCCCTCAGGTGCTGGAAATTTTCATCCCTCAGGGCCATCAAGGCCCAAGATTTCTTTCTCAGGGTGAGACAACTCTGGAGGACCTCCACAGCTCCCTGTGGGATCGTCCAAGACCTTGGCTGTAATTGTATCACAGTTCAACATGTATCCTATGATCTTCACTCACTGACTGGTGTTGATCCTAGGAATGCTCCCAGCAAAATCTCAGAATCTCAGTCTGTTTTTCAGGTAACCAAGTTTCAACAGCTTATAAATTAAAGCAATGTGAAATAAATAGTCAAGGCTACTGAATGGTGATAGTGAATACTGGTACTGGTAGTGATATTGAATATTGATAGTGAAGGACTCTGATACTTGATCTAGTAGATATGTTAGATAAAATAATGATCTCCCAAAAGATATCCATGCTCTAATCCCTGGAACCTGTAAATATGTTACCTTACATGTCAAAAGGGACTTTGGAGATGTGATTATCATTAGGATCTCCAGATGGGTAAATTATACTGGATTATCCAGAGGGGCCCAATGTAATCTCAAGGGGCTTTAAAAGTGGAGAAAGGAGACAGAAGAAATCAGAGAAAGATATGTGACAATGGAAACAAGGTCAGAATGATAAATATGAGAAGGTCTCAAACCACTGCTGCTGGCATTTAAGATGGAGAAAGGGGATCACAAACCAAGGAATGCAGGGCAGCCTCTAGAAACTGGAGAGTCAGAGCCTACAGCCTCCACAAAGAAATGGAGCTGACACTTTGATTTTAGGACCTCTAACCCAAAGAACTGTAAGGTAATAAATTTGTGTTGTTTTAAGCCACCAAGTTTGTGGTCTTTTGTTAGAGCAGCAATAGAAAAGTGATACAGTATATTTCTTATGCATGTTCAATTATGTAAACTGTAAAATCAGTGTCATCATTTCATGATCACTGACATTGGATAAAATGGCCTGCCCGGGGTACTGAACTTGCTCTGAGTCCGTTCTTCACTGCCTGCCCCGTTCTGGTGATCACATTTTATTCTCAACCCTATATGCTTACAGTGTGATTTACAGCCAGCTGGACCATACCTGGCTGTGTCTTGACAAAACACCACAGGTTCAAAAATGCTGTTCGGATGACAGTGTCGTAGGACAGTCTTTGTAGTTCTTTGGACCTAGGTCCAAATCCCAGCACCATAATTTACTAGCTGTGTGGCCCTAGTCAATTGCCCAACTTCTCTGAGCCACCTTTCCTCATTTACCAAATTGGGGTAATATATAACTTACAGAGTTGTTATGAGTATTAAATTACATCATGTTCTAACACATTGTCTGGCATAGAACAGGCACTTAATAAACATTAGTTATTTATGTTATTACAACATGGTTCAATGATTCATTCATTCAAGAAATATTGTATGAGCCCTTACTGTGTGCTAAGAATTGTTTTCCCAAGTTGCTTAATGACCACGTAGAGATAGAACTGAAATTGGTCTTCAGGATCTGAGAATCGTAGGTCACAGGTACAATACCCATTACTGTATCCACAATTAACTGATTTAATGTTTAATTAATTAATTAATTAACAAATGTCTTTGATCATTTTTATTCAGTGTGGACGGACTTCATGTTATCCAGTGGAGGCCATATGAAAATACCTTGCATCAGCCCAAAACACGTAAACCACACACGGAGTATCTAAAGAAAACAGCATTTTCCCTACAGTTCTTGAAAAAATGTGATTGTCGTAGACTTCATTGAAAATGGAGGAGAAAACTTCAGAGCATTTGAGGTTATGACCAAATACCTATTTTTACCCTTAGGTTATTTGACTAGAACAGCATATATACATTCAGTATTTCATTAAAAAGCACATTCCTGCTCAGAGACATAACAGATATATTTGCAATGAAAGAATTTTATTTATTTTCCTATTACAAACTCTGCCAGAACCTCATGGAAAAAGACCAAAGGATTTATTTATTACCTTTAAAATCCATTCATCTAGTTTTGAAAGACTTTCTCTAAATACCGGTTGAAATGATTGTATTACTTTCAGTTCTTACTGAAGTGTTTATAAAGTCATCAAAGAAACAATTATCAAAATATAAGACAAAGAGGAGTATAACTATATAGGCTCAATAAATCAAATGCAACGAAATGCCTTTTATTAATCAAAATTGTTAAAAAATAAAAGGAAAATTGTAGGAACTATTTTGTGAAACCTAAAGAGTCATTATAGGGGTGAATTTAAGTTTAGTGTTTGATTATAAGTAAACCTTTAAACATCCATTTATTTCATTTACAAAGAAAGGGCCCAGTGAAATCAAACACACAAGAGGAAAGAAATAGTAGGAAATGTTTTCCTTAGTGGGCTTGTATTATGATGGTTAAAGCCTCTATTCTCAGTGGAGAATAGTGCCATTAATAGATTTGAACATGGAGAACATAATTCTTTAGGTATTTCAGCAGGTTCCAAAACCAATTCCACAATCTTATACCATTAAGGCTAATGTGAAATTATTAACAAAATTACAAAGAGAACTGAAGGAGCCTTCAAAATATGCTAGTAGAAACTTCTCATTTTATAGAAAAGGGAATTGAAGCCTGAAGAGATACACTACAATCCAATTAATGAGTCACCCAAAATTAGAAGATCCAATATTTAGTTGTGGAACCTTGTTTTTGACTGCCAGTGTGTTGTCCAATTTTATCACCACCTCACTTAACAGACTGTTCAAAATGCCTTTTGACTATTTTCCAAGATCCAGTCCACAGTCAAGTGAGATTTGCTTCTAAAGTTTCCTAGGTATGTGCCCCAAGGTTTTGAAAGTAATTCTAAATAAAAGTAACAAATTGTTTCCAAGGGAAGTTAGTATTGTCTAGAGCAGCACAATCCAATAAAAATATTTTCTAATACATTGAAAAAGTAAAAAGTAACAGATGAATAAATTTTAGTAATACATTTTATTATTTAACTCAACATATCAAACAATTATTTCAACATGTAATAAATGTTTTAAAAATTAAGTAGATATTTTATATTCTTGTTTTATACTCAGTCTTCAAAATCAGTGTGGATTTTACATTTACCACACGTATCAATTTAGACTAGACATATTTCAAGTGCTCAGTTGCTAATCATGGCATGTGGCTACCATATTGGACAATATGTATCTAGAGTGACAACCATTATTCAAATCCTGCATTAAAATTAAATTACTTTAGTCTAATTATAAGCATGAATAACTGTTGAATAAATAATGGAACTGGCAATTTTGGATTCCCTAAATATTAGAAATTATATTTATATTCTGGACTTCATATTACATGTATATTGAATTTCTCGTCTTTTCTCTTTTTTTCCTTTTGTTTCTGTCTTTCTTCTTTTCTGCTGTGTTCTGGGAGAATTCCTCTAACTGCCCTTCTAATTCATGGCCTTAATTTTCCATAGTATCTTATCAGTTCTTCAAGGTCTCCATTGCACATTTAAATTTGATAATTTGGTTTTTTGACAGGCTCTATTTCTTGATCTTGGATGATTCTCTTTGATAGATTTAATTTACCCTTCGATCTCCCGATATTATAAAGTGTTTATTATTAATTTTCTTCCTTCTTTGGATTTATTTCATTTGATTACTCAGAATACATTCCTCCTCTTTTATACTGTGTAATCTTTGTATAATAAATATTATATTGGTCATTTATTTCAAAGTTCTGTGGCAAAACAGTGGAGTACATGTGTGGAGGCCCAGGTAGTTAGGGTTTGAAGCAACTAAGCACACGGCTTCACCAGCAAGGAGTTTCAAATGACATTATTTAAATGTACCCCAGAGGGAACATCACAATAAAGATTGTTGGAAATTAGTTTGCTGAATTTTAGTGACACTCAGGATATGCAGGTCATCGGAATGGCAACACATCTCTAGCATGAACAATATGTATGTATCCTGTTTTTTCAAATAGGATACTATCCAGTATCCCAGGTGCTGAACATCTTTGGAGTAAAACCTGATACTAGACACATGGTGCAAGGTCTCTGTTACAAAGAGGACTGTGTAGTCAAACTCAACTAAAACTAGGCTGATTCTGCTGTCACATGTGTTTGCATTCTTGTCAGTGTGTCTGAGGACAGAAGATACATCCCCACATTTGCAAGAACTTGTATGATGTTTTGTATCTTCCTGTTAATAAATGTGGTTCATTGGCATATTTGGTCTAAACTTACTTTTATTTTAACAGACCACCTGATAACCAGATGCCATGCAGTACACACTCAACTCTAATCTCCAAAGGCCACCGAATGTTGAATAGCCAGCTGGATCAGGTCAGTTTAAAATGATTGGTTTGGTCTTTTTTTCCCGTTGCTTTCTTAATCCTCATGAAGAAAAGTCTGAAATTTTGTCATTGTCATGTAAGTACCTGTTAGATGTTATGTGGGTTTCTGTTAAAGAATAGTTCTTATCAAAAGGGAAAGAGGAAAATTTCTCCTTTCTCTAGTTTTATTTGGTAGTTTGTATTACTTGTGTGGTGCAGAGAGGGAGTATATAGTTAGGACAGCTAAGAAGCAGCAAGCTAAGAAGCCAGTCACCATCTCTGATTGGCTTGCTTGACTATGCAGGTCGTATACCTGAGGCAGACAGGTATTCTTCTTCCAGGACTGGGGCAATCCCCACAATCTTACGTGTCAAGATTGTCTGTGTCCCCCGCATCCTGCAAAAGTTGCTCACAGTTTCTGCCCCTCACTGTTTTCTCCTACCTGTGCATGTAGCAGTGACTGCTTGGTGTTCCACGATATTATGAACCAGATACAGACAAGTAAACTCTAAGGGTTTTTCTTGATCACATGGTAATTTCCATTCCATGAGGGAAAGGCAAGAAAAGATTTTTAAAGCCTTGATATTACAAAATACTTTACAGCATCATTTCAATGTTGGCTCTTTCTATCACACTACAGTCCAACGAGATTCCATTAAATAAGGTCAAAGGTGTATAACTTTCCTTTTATCTGGTCCTTCTGTAGTCTCCATCCTTGGCGTACAAGCACAGCATTATATTTGAGATGACCCAGGATTATATTGATTCTACAGATCCCAGGGGATGGGTTCCTTCAGAAAGCCATTAATAAAACATCTATAACTCCACTCCTGTTACCTTCTGAGGCATAACTGAGATAGCAGAAATAATCTGAAATGTTTATTAGTTTCCAATAAGGGAAAGTCATTAAACAAATGTAGGGCCATTCAGAGCAAATACTCATCTTAAAAACACGAAGGCAAATTAGATCAGTTCTTTGCAAAAAAAAAAAAAAATACACACAAAGGATTTATATTTTGTACTTGCATTTACATGTTTGCTAATTCATTCCAGTTATGTTTTAATTGTAAGCATCTTTATAATCAATACTTTATCTTCATCATTTCAGGCCTTCAAAGTTTTAATTGTTAGTCTTCTACACTTTCAAATGTGATTGTTATCCTTTTATTTCACATTTATATGATAAATATAAGGGAATTTAGGAAGGAGGAAAGTTCAATGTCAAATGGAATTAAAATCCTAACTTGAAAAACATGCTAGAGAGCACTCACAATTCTTGACTTTTTCATCAACTCCAATTTCAAATATTTGTTGTACGATGACTTTACTTTTTCCTTTCTCTGCCCTGGAAGAAAATCCGGCAATATTTTAATATTATGAAGCTCTTATATTCGCTCTTTTGGTTGATTCTCAGAAAATGCCTGCACAGTCTCACTGTATGCCCAATGCACAGAATTTTTTAAAGGCGTTGTTGTTTTTCTTCAGGCATGTACTTAATAATATGAAAACTGCTTGATTACTAAAAGACTCAACTCAAAGGAAACTGATTTCATCTTCTCACGTCTATGGTTTCATTTGTAAAAGGCTGAAAATGTGTACTCCCTATATGCATGAAAAATAGCCCAACGCATAATCTTTTATTTACTCCACACAGCGTTTCCTATTTTGAATCTGTGGATTCTAATAGGATCAAATTGTTTTCCCTTGTGATGATCTTGTAATGAGGGTGCTGCATAATTGGAGGAGTAATTGATTCAAAAGAACTGGGAGTTGGGGAAAATAAGTAAAAAAAATTCCTGGAACTATTTACCCTAAATGACTCCAAAAATGATACTTTACATTCTAAATGAAGATAAAACCAAAACACAATGCTGTTTTTTGCTCAAAATATTTTAAAGCATTGTATTTGAGGCCCAGTGAACGAAGAGCTGTTGGAAAGCTATTTGTGAGCATTGCAGCAACAGAAGCAGAAGCATGTAGTTCAGGTAGAATGAACATGAATGTCAAAAAGGCTTCTGTCAGAAGGAAAATTCTGAACCCTGATAGTTCTCACTTCCAATTATAGTAGCAGATACAGTATCAAGAAAAGACTGCAATGAAATTCAAGTGCTGTACTCAGCTGATGGCTATTCTTGTGTTGCTTTCTCTTTTAGCAAATTAGTCCTTCCAGGACCTATCTATTGTGTAAAGGTCTTGCATTTATGTATATTGATTTTCCCTCTTCCACAGTATAATATGTTATTATATGTGATCAGCTAATTTCTCCCTGAGTCTTTTTTGTATGACAAGGTAGGATTTCGGACATTCAAAATCAAATGTCTAGCTGTTACATTTCCGGTAACTTCAGAACAAGCTTGAAATATGAGAAATAGTGGTAAAACTATCTGAAGGTTGATGAATCTCCATAGAGACAAAAATAATGCAGAAATAGATCAACAAATATCATTAATACTCCACCCTAGTAAACAAAAGGAAAAGTCATTAAGATAACACTCAGCAGATGAATAGACATTTTCCCTTCAATCTAAGTATGTAATTATTCTAGAACTGTAGGTATATAAACTATATGCTATTATTTTGTTTGCAGTTACATATGCCAATGTACTCAAACTCAGTGACCAAGGAACTTTACTGAAATGGTTTTTAGCTTTAATTTTAAGTCAAAGGGACAAATGTAAAAGAAACAAATTAATACAATAATTTTTTTTTTTAAATACGGGCATTTATAGGTGTAATGAAAGTTTACCTGTGCCCTTTATGAGTTACATGAGAGTAACTACATAAAACTATAGCATCATGACACTAAGTCCTCAATTAGTTAATAAAAGTTAATTATGTTTAATATTTAATTTTTGTTACTATGACAAGAAAGCAATAAAATAGCTGATAGATCATTTTAATCAGAAGGTTTGAAACCAAAGGGTAGTATGGAATTAATCAACAAAATTAAACTAAGCACTCTACTCACCTGAAGTTTAAAATGGTGCTGGACTTTGAGACCTATTTTATTATCATTTAGGATTATTTTTGTTAAATTACATGAAGATAACTATGTATTTGAGAATATGAAAATTTTTTCAACCAAAATTATGTAAAGGATAAACACATGAGCTCATAGCTGATGAGTATAATGAAATATTTTTCCCTTGACCTTTTCTATTTTATCTAGTTTGATCATCTATTTGAGGAAAAGCTCTTGAAAAGCTATTTAATAAGTAATAAAGTATCCCTTTCCAAAAAGCATAGTCCTAAGGATTTAGAAATGTAGTCCTGAGGATTAGAAAGAATTTACTTAGGAGGGAAATTATATAGCGATTAAAGAACACTACTGCTACAAATTTTATCAGGGATTTTACAGAGGGATTCTATTTAACTCCTTGAATACTGCAGCATTAAAGCTTAGGGTATGATGTTACCAAAGTGATTATATTATTAAAAAGATTGGTAAAACCCAGTTACCAGTATGCGAGAATGACACTGTTGTTTTAAAGGATAGCCAGGTTGTTCAATATTATTAAAGTCAATAATAAACAGAGTAGAAAGTAAGCAAAGGAATTCATTTATCTTGTACAGCTGGAAAAATATCTTTATATTTTGAATTACAGAACTTACACACACACCTACACACACATATTCTTTTAATTAACTCATTCACAGAGACTAATTAATATGTCAGAAAATTAGCACTAGTTATAGTGTCAATAACTCAGCTCTATTGAATTTTAATCCAAGCATAGAGAGGAATCATTTCCAGGGAAAAAATAATACTTTTTTTTTTTTTTTTTAATTTATTTTTGGCTGTGTTGGGTCTTCGTTTCTGTGTGAGGGCTTTCTCTAGTTGCAGCGAGCGGGGGCCACTCTTCATCGCGGTGCGTGGGCCTCTCACTATGGTGGCCTCTCTTGTTGCAGAGCACAGGCTCTAGACGCGCAGGTTCAGTAGTTGTGGCTCACGGGCCCAGTTGCTCCACGGCATGTGGCATCTTCCCAGACCAGGGCTCGAACCCATGTCCCCTGCATTGACGGGCAGACTCTCAACCACTGCGTCACCAGGGAAGCCCCAAATAATACTTTTAAATAAAAATTCCTTGCATTTTCAAAATTTAGTAAGCCAGTAAGATGGAATTTGGATTCTTCAGTAATTCAGCTTATTCAGATAAATCCAAACGTCTTTAAAAGACTAAATGATTTCAATCTAGGAACAAGCCTAAACAAGTTTTGACCTTTGATATCTGAAAGTTGTTATATCAGCCTTGTTTACAGAAAATAAGAAAGTACTTGAAAATTAAGACATTATAAAGAGAACAAAACTGTATTTAGTCTATTGAAGCAGCTTATCAAAAAATTAACATGAAAAGCATTTTTGTTATAAAATTTTTAAATAATACAAAGCTTCATGTTTCATAAGGAGCACACTCAACCAAACCTGTTTATAACTTCATATCTTATAGTTTCCACTGGAAAATCATCTCTATAACTATAGGCTTGGTCTTTCATAATATATAACTATAAATATACAATATATATTCATCTATCTCCAATATGCAACTTGGAAAACAAGAGTGCTTTGACTCTTTGAAATAGAGGGATAGTAAATTAAAAAATCAGGAATTCCCACACCTGCCAGAGATGTAACTCTTCTTTGTTGTTACATGTCATAGATTTGGAAAAGTTTCTGACAAGAGTGTGGATGTCAAGGGAATAGGCTACTAATTTCATTTCCATACTGATTGATAAAAGGTTATGAGTTGAGTCACATTTGTCAAGTAACATAGATCCTTTTTTGATTTTCCTTTTCTTCAGTGCCTGGAGCTTGGTAATAGGTGCTTTTAAAACATTTATTTAAATTTTTAAAAAAGGTAGAAAGACTATTTCTCATTAATCTGGAGGAATAACACAACCTAAAAAAAAAAAACAAACAAAAACAAGAGGAAGAGGCATCCTATTTCACCCAAGGTTATGGTGATGTTACCTTTGTAAGAGCAGAAGACATTACTGACCTCAGCCTGGTTTGTATTTGAGAATATTCTATATATTCCTTATGACAGTTCAAATTCAATAAAAACCACCCCTCTAGGGAGGTATAGAAATGTACTGAAATGTGGTTATTATACTCGGCTCCATTATTGCAATTCATGCCTGTCTTCAGCTTTAGTACTATTGAGGAGATCAGGAATACTGGGCTTATCTTTTGTATTTTCATACTATGAGATGACTCTCAAGTCAATATAGCTAACTGTACTTTTCCTTTTAAATCAAGAGTTGAATTCTCCATTGGACATCGGTACACCTGACCAATATCGATTGTATATTCCCTAAGACCAACAGCGTACCATGTTCAGTTTACCCAAAATTAAATACATTAACTCCTCCTCTCCCTCACTCTATCCCACACCTAACATTCTTTCACTATATACTTTTTCTTGTTGGTTACAAGACACTTGTAAAGAAAGTAATTGTCCTTCTAATACCCATTTCTCCTTCTTGTTTGGTAGCCCAACATTAAATATATTCAGAGTGGCAAAGTGTTCAGATAAAGTACACTTCCCAGCCACCCTTGCCACTGGGTTTGACCATGTTACTAAGTTCTGGCCAAAGAAATAAATGTGGAAGTTGTTAGGTGAGTATTCTGTGAGCCTTTTAAAAGGGAGAGAAAAGGCTGTGCTGTGCTCATTTTGGCGCTTGCACTTTCTGCTCCCTGCGTGGTATATGGAAATGGTACTTGAGCTGCAGCAACCACCCTGGACGATGCGAAATCTAACGAAGAAGAAACACAGATGGTGGAGCGGCAGGTTGAAGGAGCCTGAATCTCTGTTAACACTGCATGGCTATCATCTAGGCCGAGAATGCTTCCCGCATTCTGCTCATTGCAGAGAGAAATAAACTGCTGCTTATTTTAGCCACTGTTATTTCTGGTATCTGTTACTAGCAGTAGAAAGCGATTCCTTACTAACACAGTACACAGAGCTCCCAAGAGTCCTTCTAGAATTTCTCTCTCCTCTGTAATCCACCCCAACAACCAGTTAATCACCAAGTCCTGTCACTTTAATTTCTTAAATTTATTTCAAATTTTCTGCTTTCTCTACATCTCCACTTTCATTGCTTTAGTTCATCTGTCATCTGATACCACACCATTAGTTCACTTGTCATCTGATACCACACCATTGCTGTGGGCTCTCATTTACCTGCTTTCAGCCTTACTTCCCTAGGGCATAGCATCCCCACTGCTGCCAGAGCGTTCTCTGAAATGATGATCTGATCATAATCCTCTCTGCTTCCCCTCAGGTTCAGATACCTTCCGTGACTAATTTCCAACCAGGTAATGTTTTTTTAGAGTGCCAAAAAAATATGAATCTTGAGTGTTGGCCTTGTCTCTGGTCTTATGCTCTAGAAGTACGAAAACACTGGTAGTTCCCTGAATACCCCTCCAATTCCTTGTCAGTGCTGTTTATTCTCTGAAATGCCTATTCTCAGGCTGTTGGTTGTAAAACTCTTATCAATTTAAAACATGTTTAAGTTTCTCTTTGAAGATTTCATGACTCCTGACTTGTTAAGTACAATTTTCACTCTGTAAAATTCACTGTACACAATTCTATTGTTTTATATCACACTGTATCATTATTATTTTTTTACATGCCTGTGTCATTTACAAGACTATGGGCAATCTAAGGACAGATAGAATGTATTTCTCATTTTCATACCTTGTACCTCCAGTTTCTGTCTCAGTGTCTGGGGAATAGTTGTACAGGCCACTCAGGAAGTATTTGAGGAAGCTGGATTGCAGAATAGCTCCTTTCTGAGATACTATTAGTTAACAAATTCCCAAGAGATGATGGCATCATGGGTCACCCTAATGGAAGCCAAAATCATTCAGGATTATTATCTACATTAGATGACCATTGGGACTATCTTGCACTAAGCTACTGTTATGTTTGGGCTAGTCAAAGAGCAAGGGTCTTGGAAAGTTAGAAGAAAAACAGGTGGTGGCATAATGATGTAAAGACTATTTTGCTACTGTAAATGATAGCAACATTAGCTCCCCTTTGCAAGTAAATAGAACAGGTTAATTATGAATTAATATTTTACTAAAATTCTTCTCTATCAAGCTTCATTAAAGAGAATTCATCACTCAGCCCATTTTCATAGGTTTAGTTCTTCTCCATATCATTTGGTTGTGGTTATCTTATCATTCAGGCCCAGCTAATAGATAACAATCATTTCTATTTTTTGAAATTCAGCAAATTTAGCTACTCTTAGTGCTTAATATGTTTAAATGTCTTAGATGTTTAGAAAATACTTAAAACAAGCTTTACCGTTCTGAAATACAGTCTCCTTACCAGATACATTTTTAAAATTATTTTAAGAGGAATAAGTTAAAGTACATTAGATAAAACCTTTGGCATTCAGTCTTCAGAATTCAGTGGTTAGTAGAAAAGCAATCATTTTCTGCTAATGCTTTACTTATTAGAATTGGGTATTTGATTTCCCCCATTCTAGTCTATGATAATCACTATCAGAGGGGCCCAATTTGGAGAACAACCCATTATTTCCACAGTACTATTGGTGTCCTCTCTGTATAGTAAATCAGAAAAACAAAAACTTTAATTTGGAACCTTACTCAACAAATAACCTTGCTGACTGATCTACTCATTGCGCTGCTCTTGCAGAAATACTGCTGTGTGAACTCTGATGTAGGTAAAGTCAAACAAAACATTATTTCTTGCACCCTCAAAGACTCCAGGCTGTCTATGTACTTTTCGTTGTAAATAAAATAGACTTTTTAAAGTCTATAGAGATGCATGTTTCACATTTGTGGTAGAATTTTTTCCTCTGTGCTTCAATATTGGCTTTAATAGCACTAAAATTACTGGTAGAGAAAAAAAAATTCTAGTCTTACTCCCCAAAGAAAATGAAATTTGAGTAAATAGGCATGAGGATTATTGGATATTTCGTGATATTTGAACATGCTTTTTAACCGTATGCCATGGCAGTTTCCCTAGCTGAATTTTAAGTTACTTTCCTAGGGTCATAGAGCAAGTAACTATTGGAGGTAAGATTCACTTCTAGGTGAGCTGGTTCTAGAGTTTCCACATTAACCATTTTTTTCTGTATTGTCTCCAGTGGACATTATATTGATATTTAACAAAGCATGTTCAATTCAATTCAAAATGTTTCAACAGAATTTATTGAGAACCTACTATGATCTAGGCCCAAGATGCCTAACTCTGTAGAGCTCAAATCTGAGTAAGGAGGTACGATGGACAATTAACCTAATAAATAAATAAATAGGTAATCTACTCTTTTAGAAGATTGTAAGCACACTATGGGGGAAAAAAAAAGATGAAAACAAAAACATAAAGAAGAGCAGGTGTAAGGGAGACTGAAATATTTGGGAATGGATTATTTCTGAATTGTTTCTTATTTGTTAACCCATACCCTCTCTGAGTAACAACTTGATCAACCAGAGAACAGTGCTTGTATACAGTTTATATAGATATAATAAAATGAAGTCTTCCAGCCTCCACTCATTTCCAAAGTTATTTAGGTTAGCATCTTTTCTCCTACCCCTTCAGTGAGGTTATGCCATATATTGTATATAATGAGATGTTTTAAATCACAGTCTGCATTCCGTCCTGGGATCTGATTTCCTAAGTGATTTTGGTTTAAAACAAAGTTTTTCCACCAAGGTACACTTTTTCTGCTATAAAGTTCTATGAGTTTTGACAAATGCACACTGTCCTGTAGCCATCACTACAGTATCATACAAAATACATTTTCCCCACAGCTTATGGGCAGGCTTCCTGCTGGAATCCAGAATGCAGTCAGCAGGAACCACATCCTTTTACTGCATGGGCTCTTCTTGTATCTTAAGTCTGCCGGCTTTCAGACTGGAACCTATACCGTTGGTTCTCCTAGTTTCAGGCCCTTGGACTCAGACTTGACCTAAACTTTGGTTTTCTTGAGCTTGCCAACTGCAAATCTAAGGACTTCTGAGCCTTCATAATTCTTTGAACCAATTCTACCTTCTGTTATATATTCTTCTGAATATATATATATATATATATATATATATATACACACACACACACACACACACACACATATATGTATACATCCTATTGATATCCTATTTTTATCTGGAAAACCCTAACTACTAATACAATAGCTTATTTCTTTTTGTATTTATATTATATTGTATGGATGTACTCATTTGTTTATCCATTCACCTATTGAAGAACATCTTGGTTGCTCTCAGCTTTTAGCAATTATGATTAAAGCTGCTATAAACACTCATGTGTAGGTTTTTGTGCGGACGTAAGTTTTCAGCTCGTTTGAGTAAATACCTAGGAGCACAGTTGCTGGATTGCATGCTGAGACTTTGTTCAGCTTCCTAAGAGACTATCTTCTGAAGTGGCTATACAGTTTTGCATTCCCACTGGCAATGGATGAGCTCTCTCTGCAATCCTCACTGCACTTGGTATCGATTTTTTTGCATTTAACCATTCCAGTAGGTGTGTGGTGGCATCTCATTGTTGTTTTACTTTACATTTCCTTAAAAACAAATTATTTTGAGCATTTTTTCATATAGTTATTTACCATCTGTCTATCTTCTTTGGGGAGATCTTTGTTTATATCTTTAATTGAGTTATTTCCTTATTGTTGAATTTTAAGAGTTCCTTGCATATTTTGGATACAAGTTCTTTATCAGATATATGATATGCAAATATTTTGATATCATATTACACATTCAGTTCTCTGTCTTTGGTTTATCTTTTCATAACATATTTTTTTAAATGGTTAACCTCCTAGTTTCCAGGATTGTAATAGTTTGAAGCAGCCAAGAAGCAACGGCACTGAGATCTCAGTGGACTTGTTGACAATAACTTTATGGAGGTAATTTTTTCCAAGGATGAGAGCTTTGGTCCAAGGCCCAAGTGAAACAGCTGCTCAGCCCCCTGGTGGTTTGTTTAACATTTCTACAATGTTATTATCCCACCAAGTGCATGGGGAACAGTAATTCCAGGTCAAGCTAAGTCAGGTATCACAGTAGGGGAAGGATGTTATGATCCATCGGTCCTGGAGGAGGAGAACAGGCCCTTTTCTGCTGATTCAGAATTGTGGTCTTTTCAGGTGATAGATGATACAAAGAGAAGTCATTTCGATGTTATAATAGTGGAAATCATGACAATGAGTCAGAAATGCATCATCTTAAATACTTCAGTGGGAAAAACATAGAGGCTCAGAGTCTCACTTTAAGCCTCGAATAAATTTCAATCTTTTCCTATTCTCAAGAAACAACTGAGATAAGAATAATTTAGGGAGCCTCAAAACTAGTATGAAGAAATACATCTCCAATAAGACAGAGATCCTTCTTTACTATCTCCATTCCTTGCCTGTGTAAGGAATAAGAGCCATGACTCACCCTCACACACACTCACAGAGGCAAATCATTAGATATATAATAGTCTCAGGGTGTAGGGATTAAGCATTACCTCTGGAGGGACGGAGCCTAGACCTCTTACCATCCTAAACAAAGGCAGTCATTCTTCCTCCTCAATCCTCTTAAAATTTTACATTTAAATTATCAGAAACAAGATGGAATGCAAAGTGTCTTTGCTCAGTATCTGTTCAGACTTATCCTCTAGAACTCATGAGGTGGTAATTTCCATACCCTCACTGCCCCATCTGAGAAAATAAGAACTTTGCTGCTAAGATGTGAGGGATGTTAAGGAATCTGCAATACAGCTAGAAAATAGGTAGCTGATGTTCATTTCCTATTCCCTGCTTTTTCCCTATGAAATACAAACCAAATCCATGACACTAGCCACTGCCTTTATTTAGAAACAGGTTTTCTGACTTACAGCTGAAGCCTCATGGACAGCTATGACACCTTCATTTGTGGCTTACATTTCTCTTTTGCGGGGTGGGTAGAGGGGAGGCGCTCTATTTTGTTAAAACAACTAAAAAACAAAAAAAGCACTACGTTCATTATTTAGATGCTTTCTATCATAATATCTAATCTAATTCTTAAGCTCACCAAGACAAACAAAAATTAATGTATGAGGAATTATTACCTTAACTAGAAACTGCTGCAAGGAACACAGTACTATGAAGTGTGTCTAAAGAAAGTTGAAAATCAGACAATATAAACAACTTGAATGCCAGAGACTAAACTGACATCCTAAAACCCTCAGTAATGTGCCCCAAAATGCAGCTGAGCTAGCCAGATCCTGATGAGACACACGTGATTCCATAGGCAGCATGCTCATGGTGTGAGCTTTCCCAAGTGTCCAAGCCCAAGCATCCAAGTCCAAAGGAGCAAACTTGGAATCTTTGGCAAAAAGATTCCAAGGAGAATCTTGGAATCTTTTTGTCTGGGATCTGACTGCTGTCCCATTAAGATTTCAATTTATCTTGCCCATTCTGTGAATGCCATTTACCAGCTCTTCTTAAATTAGATGTTAACAAAGTTTCCTTAGCACAGTTTCCTTGTGCTGAACAGAAAGAAGAGAATGCAAATACATGGAATTCAGAAACTGTTCTCAGACTTGCCAATCAGGTCTCCAACTCCCAGGAGAGTGGCCACCATCTCCACACCTGGATGTCATTAAATTTCATATTGTTGTTTATGCCAAGATGGAACCTGAGCTGAATTTGGACACTCAAGATTTAGCAAGCACCTGGGACAACACTGCTGAAAAAGTAAATTTTGGAAATTTTGTTCTCTAAGTTTATACCACTATCTTTTCACATAAGGAAATAAAGAACACTGCCTGTTGCCACTGCTTAAGTGACAACACTTTTAATTCAGAAAGAGGAGGTACGTTCTCCCATTGTCTTTAATAAATGAAGTCTTTAATAAAGTGAAAATTAAATAATCATCTTATGAATTTGATCACAGTAGGCATGAAAACTTCTAGCTAAACAGTACCTCCAATGAGTTGGGCAGGAACATTGTCCTTGACGGGTATTTTAAGTTTACTGACAACATTTGCCTGGAGGGGGAAAAAAAAAAGCAGGTACATAAATTAGTGTTTACTTTTCAGTTTCCCTCCCACATTGTCTGTATGACAGTGTTTCCAAACAGGAAAAATTACTCCCTCCAGGGAAAGTATCAGAATCTTGAAGAGAAGCAAGTATAGCTTGTTCAATAAGGTACATTCAAATTAAACTATTATAAATTTGGAAAAAAATAACTCTTGCTCTTTTAAATGTGAACACATAGTAATACTCCACAAAACATGCCCTAGGCCCTACACAAGGGAATACATCAAAATCTCCTGGGGGGAAAAAACATGATATTTTTATATTATAATAATAATATGCAGCCAAGGGCTTAAAAAGTTTTAAAATAATTTACTGCAAGGTATGACTCTTTAAATAACACTCTTTTTAAAATAGACATATCGCATTTTACATATTTTCAAGGACCTTCAAAGTTTCCAAAGGACTATGACCTAAATGTTACCATTACAATGTTGCTCAAAACAGTCGCAAATTTTCATCTGGAAAAGTCTAATGTAACTGATACACAAGACAGGAAAATCCATCTCATTCCTTTATAGCCATATATACCTATTACCCATTTTTGTATAACTTTGCAGAGCCATTGATTTATCCCTGCCGCATTCTCTGTTTACCAAATCATCTTGTATTTAATATAGTAGTTTACTAAGAACTTGAAAAGCCTACAAAATGCAAATCCCTGTGCCCTAACCTCAGAAATTCCTATTCATCTAGGTATTTTAGATAATTCTGAGGTAGTTTATGGGGAACTTTGGTAAATATTACATTAATGGATGGAAATCTGCTTCCATTAAGGAAAGCTAGATGATCATGCCAAAGGTTCTGAAGACTTTTCCAAAAAAATTCCCAGGTGGTTTTGGGCAATGACACCATTCCAACAAAGTGCATGGTCTCCCTTGTTAACAACCTTCAAAGGCGAAATTTGCCTGGATCTATGAATTGTTACAAGTTTATTTTTCTAAGAAATCCACAGTGTAGTCACTTATGTTATAGTCTGTGGTATGCTATTTCTGGCTAGCCTGCTGGTTGCCTCTTTTCTCTCTGCCAGGAAACTTCTGAACCCAGCTTGTCATCCCTACATGAACTACTGTCTTCTGTGATTTTTGCTACCTGCCCTCTGCCTGGCCTTCTTCCACAGCTCCATAGGAGTGATGGATTACCTCCACCCCAGCTCCCCCCGACCCCTTATTTGGAGATTCCAAGCTAGCATTAGAGTCAGACTAATGCTGACTCTATATATGAGCAATGACCACCATCCACTGAATAACAAGCAGGGGAGCAACTAGATGATAATCACTAAGTACACAACATCTTCCTGAGTATAGCATGTTGCCCGGAGATAGAAAAAGAGGAAGTAGCTCTAATGATTTTTGTCAGTTAAGCACTTGCTTTAGATGTAGAAAAACTTTTGGCACTAAGGATCATAAAACCCTGAATGTGTAATAGCTTTCTCCAGAAGTCTCTAGGGTGGTTAACATGAAATTCTACTGGAAGTCACAGAGATAAGTTAGAGTTATGAGAGTTATGTTTTCTTCTTCTTATTTCTTTTTACCAACTGAGAATGATTCCATTAACCTGGACTTCTCCTGCTTATCAATAAAGGCTAAATATCTTTGGGTTCCTTAGAGTGAGAGTTAAGGATCTGAGAGAAGGAAGAAATGAAGAATGTGGTTTCTTAACTCCAAAATTTTTCAGACATCCCATTGATATTTAAGATTAAAAACAGTGTAGTGCACGCTCTAAAATATATACAGTGCTACCTTCAAATTGGAAAAAGTTTATGCTTCTTAATGTACATTTTGGGGACGCATAATTTATCATTTATTTTATTTAAATTATAGCATCACTGAATTCAACAAAGTCATAATCTGAAATTGATTTTTAATTCATCACTCTAAAGAATATTGTCAATTACCTCTAAAAATATTTGTGCATTTTGTTTACACAGAGAATAAGACTTTATTTCTAGAAGTGTTTTAGAATATCAACTTTGGTATATTAAAAAAGGTAATATCAGCTTATTCTTTTCATTAATTTAAAAATAAAGCTTTTATATTTCATAGAGTTTTACAGCTAACAACACGTTGAATTATTTCTAGCGTCTTTGATGCTAATTAACATACTCCTGATAAGTTTTGATAATCATCTTTATAGTGTTATAGAGCCACCTTCAGAGCATTGACTCTTAATTAGGAATTTAAGACTCTAAAAACCACTCCCCAGGTTTAGATTAAAGTAAATTAGACACAGCATACTGTTTATTCTGCAGCATTTTAAAATAAATCACTATACAAACAATATAACGCATTCTAAGAACGTCAGCTAATTAAATATAAATTCTAGAATAACAGCTATTTGATATTTTAAAATTTAAGTGTCACCAGAGAAATCTTCAGATTATTATCAGATAATTACTGAATATTATTATTTGGATTTTGAAGTATATACGATTATTTTAGTTCAATTATAAAGTGTTCATTCTACTTCAAGAGACAAAAATGTTTAAATGAATAAAAATGTTTATAAAATTGAAATTATAAAAATTAAAAATAAAATGATATCTCTAGTCAGAACTTAATAGTAACATAATGGTATTGATAATAAAAATAATAATGATAATAATTTACCATTATTATAATCACCTATGTTCTTACTGGTGGTAGATTTTAATAAATAAGATACCAAATATAACATATCTTACAGATCATATTTTATTTAGCCTCTCAATAATTAACTGATGCCCACTCCATCCTTCTTGAAGTGTATTTTAACTTGTATTACAGAATCCCATGTTGTCCTGGTTTTCCTTTCCTTGGATTTCCGGTTACTACTACTCAGTCTTCATTGTAGTCAGTGCTTCTTCTGCCAATTCATTACATATCTGTGATTCTCTGGGTTCTTTCTGTCCAGGGCCCTCTTCTCTCATTGGGTGTTTTATCCATTTCTGAGTCTTCAACTGCTATCTATGTGACTCCCAAATCAAAATTCCTACCCCAAATATAGGTCTGACTACCCATCTGTCCATCCGTCAACTTACTTGAGTGCTCTATAGCAGCTCCAACTCTACATGTCCCAAACCAGCCAACCCTGTACTCTAGTTTGCAGGGATCAAGGCACTGACATAGGCATTATATTTAATTCTTTCCTCCCCTTCACCTCACACATCGGCCATTTCCAAAATACATTGATTCTAACACCTAAACATAGGAATCCACTCCCCCTTTCCATTCTCAAAGATACTCTCCTAGTCTTAGGAAGCCAATATTTCTCCAAAGGGTTTCCATAGTATCCTGCTAAATAAGCTCCCTGCATCTAATATAATGTCTCGGAATTACACTGCATTGCCAGAAAACTCTCTAAATAGAAATCTCATCCTGTCACTCATTCTTGAGCCACTTTAACCACCTTTGCATAGGTCCTGAGGTCTAAGGACCTCCATGACCTCACCTCTGCTTAATTCTCTGGCCTTGAGCATCATCACTTCCTAGTTCATTCTTTATTTGTTTATTTAAAAATTTTTCCAGATTTATTGAAATATAATTGGCATATGACATTGTGTAAGTTTGTGTACAACATGATGATTTGATATATGTATATATTGCAAAATTATTACACAATATGGTTAGTTAACACATCTATCACCTCGCATAATCATATTTTGTGTGTGTGGTGAGATTATTTAAGATCTACTCTTTTAGAAACTTTCAAGTGTATAATACACTATTGTTACCTATAGTCACCATGCTGTACACTAGATCCCCAGAACCTATTCATCTTGTGACTGGAAGTTTGTGTGCTTTGATCAACATCTCCCCATTTCCTCCATCCCTAGTCCCTGGTAACCACCGTACTGTCTGTTTCTGTGAGTTTGGCTTTTTTTTTTTTTTTTTTTTTTTTAAAGATTCCACACATACATGAGTGAGAATAGGCAGTATTTATCTTTCTCTGTCTGACTGATTTCTCTCAGAAAAATGCCTTCAAGGTCCATCCATGGCTTGATTGCTCATTTATTTTTAGTGATGAATAACATTCCATTGTCTGCATGTACTACAGTTTATGAATCCATTCACTCACTGGAGGACATCTTGGCTGGCTTCCAAGTTTTGGCAATTATGAATAAAGCTGCTATAAACATTCATATGCAGGCTTTTCTGTGGACCTAAGTTTTCATCTCCTTTGGGTAAATATCAAGGAGCACAATTGCTGGGTCATTTGTATGGCAAGAATATAAATAGTTTTGTAAGCAGCTGCCAAAGTGCCTTCTAAAGTGGCTGTACCATTTTGCATTCCCACCAGCAATAAATGAGACTTCCTATTGCTCCACCTTGTAGCCAACGTTTGGTATGTCAGTGTTCTGGCTTTGGCCATTCTAATAGGTGTGTAGCGGAATAGTTCATTTTAAGAATCAGTTTATAGTTTATAAAACCTGCCTCTTCTCATTTGCTAATAATACATGGGTTACACATTAAATGTATAAATAGCAACAAATGTAATTCTGTCTGAAATAAGACTTGAGATGACTAAATGAGTCAAAATATGTCATGCTCTTCAACATAAAGATAATATTCATATATTAGTATGAATATTTTTATATTCCTCATAAATTTTCAGATTGAAGCATCAAATGTAAAAGTGTAATTTGATTGCATTAGAGGGATAGTGAGCCACTAGTCCCCTTGAAACACATAAGGACTGTTTTTTAAATACATCTATAACATAGTCAAACATAGGATTTTTTATCAAAAAATACTGAAATGTGTGAAGAAGAAAAAGCAATATAGGAAATATTAACACGTTTTGAAAGAAAAGTTTTTAAAGAAAACTTAGCATTTTCAAAACTGTAGGTTATTTCTCATAATACTGAGAAAGGTCTTACTCCCAATATTACAAAAGAGAAACCAAATTTCAGCCAAAGTAATCAAGGACTTGAAAATCCCTCAGTATCAGTTTAATTCAGGTGATAGTTGAAAAGTCAATATGCCTCTTTAAGATTCTATGACATAGAAATTGAATAACTCTCCAAAACGTGTCCACATTTATTACATGTCCTGAGGGAAACAGGTGACCTCAAAGTCCAAGACAGCATATACAATGAAACCTAGATAAACTATTTCTTCCACTTATTTATTTATTTACCGTATAGCATCCAGGCCCCATGTTAAACATTGTAGGAGTGCAAAAGTGAATCAGCTACAGTTCTGCCCCTCAAGGTGCTAATGTCTCACAGAGAAGCTAAAAATACTTAAATATAATCTAATAAAGTGGCAAAGGTCATCAGAGGGATAAAGGCAAAATATTAGATTAATTTAGAGCAGGAGGATTACTTCTGCTTGTAGGAAGTCTTTGTGGATCACGGTTCATAAGCAGGAAAGGAAACAACTTGAGCAAAGGAAAAGGAACAAAAGTGGGAAAGTGTGGGATGTCGATAAAAAAGAGCACACGCTTCAGTTGATTTAGAGCATAGAATGATTGAAATTCAATAGTAGATAATGTTTGGAAATACATACTGGGTCCAGTCTTTAGAGGACCTTGAATAGCATTGTAAGTGTAGTTCTGTAATTCAGGAACAGTGGCTAAAATATGAATCATATAATGTATTTCATTGAGAGATACCCTTAAGAGTAGATGAGAATATAATACTTCAGATCAGTATAAGGGCCAATTCTCTTTTAAATATGTAGCAGTTCTCTTCAGAGGAGCACCAAAGATTAATGCTTCTCAAACCAGCTTTAGAAAGGGCATGGAATATTTGCACGACCCTTTATTCTCATTTCCTATTTATCTTAGTTTACTAAAAGAAGAATGTATCACCTTCAATTATTTGGCATTTCTTCTCTTGTAAGAGGAATTTGTTTATATGCCCATGCCAAAATTTCTGCCTTTCAAAAAAATAATTTCAACTATTAATAATATTTTTAAAAGTGTGATTCATTGTAATATCTCAGATGCTATGACTAGCCTATTACAATATATCATTTATTTCTCATAACGACTACTACAAGTATGGTATTATTGTACTAATTTTACACATAGTGAAACTGAGGATCTGAGAGACAAAATCACTCTTTCACTGTCTTAAAACTAGCATGTTAAGAAAGATAAGATTTGCACACAGGATACTTTGACTGCAAAATAAGCATAGTCTATCCACTATGACAGTGATTGAAAATGCGGTAAATTCAACCTCTGGTTTTTCTTTCATAAAAAGCCTGTAAATTTTATTAGTCTGGATTGCATCTTCCAATCAATTCCATCATCTGAATTTCCATAATAGAGATCTTAGACAAAATTTCTCCTTATCTCTTTCTTCTCTACATATAACATGCATCTTTTATCAAGATCGATTGCTTAAGACTCAGTACCTTACACGATATTCATGATTCCCAGAGGAAATGTTCAAAATACTTACTGATAAGGCATGGCAGCCACCAGTCAGAACAGACCACCAAACAAGTAGGCTCAGGCATAAACTAATAGAATGGCAGCGCTGATACAGACCAGCTGAAATATATCTCTTGTCAATATTCTACTGGAATTGACAAACAGCATTGCCATCCAAACAAATTCCCAATTGAATGTATGCAATTGTATTGAATTGTCTTAACAAAGTCTGACTCTTGAAAGATTCATTCAGGGGGTAGTGGAGGGACTTTGGTGAGAGCTATACTTCATGCTCCCTGCTTAGAGCTACAAGTCTTAAGGGTAATCCCTCAGCTGTCATAGTCCGTTTTCAACAGTGGAAACAGGGATCACAACACCTACTCTTCAGTTGTTTATAAGGATGAAATTAATGTATGTCTAGGGACTCATAGCTGCTGACGCAGAGAGGCACAGTCCTGGATGCTGTCCTTCACTCCTTGTAGTTCCTGCACTGGTTCTTCTCTTGTTGTTTCTCCAGCCTCTACCTCTTAAATGGACTGATCTAAAGACACGGTCCAAAGGGGAAAAAAGAATCTCTGCTCCAAAATAAACAGATGAGCAATATATTTTCTCTGTAATTCTTTTTTATTCACCTTATTCTAAATTCTGGTTTTTGCTCTTGTCTAAACTTTGTAATTGCGGCTGATTTTCATCATGCTTATTTATCCAAAACCTTGAGGAAAAAATGGGCCAAAATGTCTTTAGACAGTGGCTCAGGAACCTTTGTCTTATAAAACTAAACTTGCAGTGGAATTCTCTTGAAATACCTTTTCTTGTAATATCCAGCCCTTAAAGGATCGTTCCCAAAGGATCTGTTCTTAGCTATCTTTTCTCGCTTAATGATTTTTGTGAGGCTCAGACTAGACAAATATGTAAATATTGCGCAGCACTCTATTCTACCTTTTGTTGTAGTTTGTTTTGTGTACATCTATTTTTTTCCCTCTGGATTGTAAGTGAAGGAACCATGTGTCATTCATCTTAGCAGAGTGTCCGTGACTTAGTCCATGATTAAGAAATGCTCATTGAATTAAAAGTGAGATGGAACAAATACTGAAGTGAAAAAATAACCAGATATGCTAAATAATCTCCCCTGAGATACACATACACAAATTTTTCACTTCAGGTGTCTAAAAGTAAATTGTAAGCTATTAATAATCCATCCTGCTGTATTTTTAAGTATTCATGAATGGGGTAAAGCAAGGGTTTAATGACACAGTGTTTCACTGAGGAAGAGTCAAGGACTGTGAGCTAAAATATGCCTTGAATCCCACCTAGTTTGGGAAAGAGTGAAATACCCCCTCTCAGTATTCGTACACTTCCCTAACTGGGTTATTTTTAATGGCACCTCTCCCCTACGATATATCCTGGATTTATTCCTAAAAGGCATCATAGTCATTAAGTAGCTGAGAGCAAGGCCATGACCTCTGTATATCACACAATAATAGCTTCCTAGAAACGTGGCTTCCCAGAGAATGGAAAGAAACTACTTTGTGGTCACAACAGGGTAGGACTGTTATTTGCCCAAGCATAAGGCTCACACCTGGCTCTGGGGAAGAATAGCTAATGAGATAAAAGAATTACTTCTCCATTCTTTGCACCTGACAGGATATATTATTATTGTCTTTTTAAACATGAGGTATCAGTATGGACAAAGAGTTGAAATAACGCCAAGGGAAAAAATAATATGTGTGTTCCATTTCAGATCACTGCTGATGTGTAAACTGTTCTGTAACCTTATTGCTTTCTGGTTTGTCATAAAAATAGCACGTTCAGTGTGTTCTCCCTCCTAAGGATACTGGAGTAGCTCAGTAAGAGAGAAGGGGATGGAATGAGTAATGAAATGTTTACCATGCAAATTTCAGCTCAAATAATGTGATATTTCATCTGTTGACTAATTCACATTTTATGAGAGCTATTTTTAAACATGTGCCTCCTTCTCTCTTGACTTTGTCTATGTTCAAGGGAGTCTGCCACACACCAAAAACATTTGTACTCATATTTCGAAAGTGAACTTATTCATTTGATAGAGTATTTCTAATTCATTTGTATCTGCTCCTGTGTAGTAACACTACTTTGATGAGATATTAGTTGCCTACTCTTTCCTCTACTACGCTTAGAAACTTTACTTATGATTGCTTATTAAGGAGGGAATATGCTCATCATGCTTCCTCCAAAGATTAATAGCTTAAGTAAGGCTTGTTTTAAAAAACATGCACAGCAAAATGTGTCAGACATAGAAAGACAAATACTGTATGATCTCACATGTGGAATCTTAAACAAACTCACAAACTCATAGATACAGAAAACAGATTGGTGGTTGCTAGAGACAGAGGCTGTGGAAAGGGGGTGGGAAAAATGGGTGACGGTGGTCAAAAGGTAACAAAACTTCAGTTTTAAGATAAATAAGTCATGGGGTTGTAACGTACAGCATGGTGACTGAAGTTAACAATACTGTATTGTATATTTGAAAGTTGCTAAGAGAGTAGATCTTAAAAGTTCTAATCACAAGAAAAAATAATGTGTAACAATGTGTACTGAAGAATGTTAACTAAGTTTATTGTGGTAATCATATTGCAGTATATATATATATATATTATATATATATATAATATATATAATATATATAAAATCAGTATGTCACACATCTAAAACTAATATAATGTTATATGTCAGTTATATATCAATTAAAAAACCCTCATACCTCATCTACTCTGCTGGAATAATAATTATACATAATGAATGTAAATATGGATATTTACTACCAAATCCAAGTCTAAACCATAACTTTAAAAATTCAAGACCCCAAATTTTGTATAGTCTTTTAAAGTTGAATAAATTAGAGCCTCATTATATAAATTAGCTCTATTTCCTTCATCTGAGCTCCAGATATTTCACATTAGCTAATACTCATTTGTTAAGCTTTTATTTCTCTTGGAAAATTTCTAAAGGCAAATTGTCAGAAAAGGCAGGGCTGTGAATCAGAAATTAATCATATGCAGGTAGAAATCTCAGATCATATTTTTAATGATAATTGGATCAATTAAGAATAGAAATCTGACAAACCACTTGTTTATTGTCCTATAGATTAACCATGTATGTATGGGTATAATCCAAATCTCTTTACTATAAAAAATGAAACAAAACAAAACAAATATACATGTTTAGGTTTTGACTAGATGTCAAACTTCCTCACTCTGGTAGACTCTTGTCTGGCCAGCATCAATAATCCCCTACCCCATTTCTGGTAACTTCAATTTTCCTTTGGAGAACCAGTCTTCTCCATTCTCAGTCTATGTGGTCATAATGAGACTGACCTCATCCTCTAGCTTCATTGGCTGATCAGAGTAACTATGATTTGTCCATAATGGGCACAGGATACAGCTTGGGCTCAGGAGTCCCTCCCTAAACTTTCACTGATTAGAAGAAGCATCTCTTTCTCCCCATGTTGCTAAACTTCTTGAAAATAAGTGGATATTCCAAGGTCATTCTTGGAGAGAGCCAATCTGAGAAAAGAGCCAGTGCAAAAGAACATAGAATTCAAAAATGGAAAAAGAGACATTTTCCCAAGGTCATTGCTGAGTTCCAAGATCTACCTGTGACCAGAGCTGCAGAAAACTGTACAACTCTGATGAAAAAAATCACAGATACTAATAAATGAAAAGATATTCCATGATCATGGGCTGAAAGATTCAACTGATTTGAAGATTCAACTGATTCAAAATCCTTCCACACAAAAGCCTGCACATAAATGTTTACAACAGTGTTGTTTATGATTGCTTGAAGATAGATGCAACCACTAACAGGTGAATGGATAAAAAAACTGGTACATCCATAAAATGGAATAATCATTGATAAGAGAAATGAGCTATCAAGACATGGATGAATTTTGAATGCATGTTGCTAAATGAAAGAAGCCAGTCTGAAAGACTGTATAATTACATAATTACAATTATATGACATTCTGAAAGAGGCAAAACTATAGAGATAGTAAATAGGTCAGTGGTAGCTACAGGTTTGGGGGAAGGGTTGAACAGGTGAAACATGGGGGGTTTGTTGGGAGCAGTAAAGCTATTCTGTATGATATTCCAATGGTAGATACATGAATTTGTCAACCCATAGAATTGTACAGCAAAAACAGCTAACAACATTTGTAAGCTTTAAAAAAATCATTTAGGAGGCTGGGGATCCCAGGAAGGAATGCAAGTTGTCACAAGAAAATGTAACTGTATTACAAATGTATGAAACAACCTCACTAAATGATGTGGAGGGAAAGGTGCTGACCTAAATAACTTTGAAAATGAGTGGATTCTTTCTGTAAGACTAAAGGCAAAAGTACTGTACTTTAGTTGATAAAGTTCACTCCCACAAAAGTACTGGATTCACTTTTTTGATACTGCTATACATACATATATACTAGAAGTGAATAATTAAGTAAATGGATGGAGCTTGGTGGGAGTCATGTTTTTCCTCAGTTGTAGGAGTTTATGGATCAAGATGGGGAGGAGGCTATAATGGTCCATGTGGAAATGGATTAGAGTTAAATATCAGTATTAACTCATGTTTAAATTAATATAGGTATTGAAAGTCAGTTATAGACATATTTATAGATGTACATATACACAGGTTAGTTGGTGTGCACACCACATAGTTATTTGTTCTGTCAGCTGAGAGGACTTACAAGCAATGATACCCCAGTAGCAACTAGCGCACCAAGCATCCAGAACTTGGTTTCTAACACCATACTTACAAAGAAAGAACCAAGAATCCTTGGATAAATAGCTGATTCTAGGTCTAGGGCTGGAACCACTGAAGGAGATCCTAATAGCCAAAGCAAGAACAATTTGAGCATCAAAATAAATAGTAATGTATTATAATGCAAAGTATAAATATCCGTAAGTTTATATTGATATAAATGAATGACTGAATGAATAAATAAATAGGGAGAAGAGACAAATCTCTTATGCAGAATAATTTCAAAGAATTTATGTAGATACTCCACCCTCAAGGATGAGTATCTGTTTCAACCTCAAGGAGTATAACTGTATTATAGTTGCTATGTATAATACAAATATATATGTATGTATATATATGTATATACATATATAATATAGTGCTTATATATTATTTCTATTTTAACATAGTATGTACATATGTGTATGATATAGTGCTTTTGTATAATATATTTATATGTACCATATATATTAACTCTATGTTATAAATATCATATACTTATATGTAATATATTTATAATTTTTAATATATATAATGCTTAGCACAGTGCCTGGCTCATAATCATTACTCAGAGAGTGATAGTGGTGATGGTAGGAGTCATAATTGAACAAATAGTCAGTGACAGTAATTATTTAATAATAACAATGGAAGATACGCCCTGCAGAACCATTTTAGAAACCTGTTGGGCAGCATCTATCAAAGCTGAATATTTGTACAACCTATGCCTCAGCAATCCCATTCCTAGGAGGTGTGTGTATAGGTGTGTCTCTGAAATGAGTACATATTTTACCAAATGGCATATACCAGAATGTT
Source organism: Balaenoptera musculus (assembly GCF_009873245.2). Classification (NCBI taxonomy): domain Eukaryota; kingdom Metazoa; phylum Chordata; class Mammalia; order Artiodactyla; family Balaenopteridae; genus Balaenoptera; species Balaenoptera musculus. The sequence goes on along the minus strand of NC_045793.1, from coordinate 73,827,477 downwards.
CATAATAGTGCTATTTGTAATAGTCCAAAACTAGAAACTCCCAAATACCCATCAACAGTGGAGTGGGTAAATAAATTGTGATATATTTAAATTTTATGGAGTGGCATATAGCAATTAGAATAATGATATAGAACTATATGCCACAATATGGATGAATCATGAATATAATGTTAAGTTAGAGAAGTCAAATATAAAAGAGTGTATGATTCCCCTGATGTAAACTACAATAGTAGGCAAAAATGTGTGTTGTTAGAAGTCAGGGTTCTGGTTACTTTTGGAGTTTGGTAGGGTGAATAGTTACTACAAATGGGCATAGGGGAGTTTCTGAGGCTCTGGATCTGGGTACTGGTTACATGTGTGTTCAATTTGCAAAACCCCATCAGCCTATACACTTAAGTGCACTTTTCTCTTTGTATATTACACTACAAAAATGTTAAAAACATAGAGGACACTGTGATGTCATATAAAGGTCATTGCATTTATGGAAGCTGTCAGTAACTAGCTGTAAGAGCCTGAGCTACTTCTGAAACAGAATTTATCCATTTACAATATACTACAGGGTCATTGTGAAGATTAAATAAAATTAAAGTATGTGAAAGCATCACAAAAAACTCAATCAGTATTGACCATGCCTACCTACGTTTCAGACTGCTGAATTGTCAGTGTCAGTGATGTGGTGAAATGAGTGGTATATTATTCATTTTCAATTACTTTCCGTATTCTTTATCCAGAGAATGATTATCTCAAAGTCAGTCATCAAGGGAGTTCTGTTTTTATGAGCTTGTGTCACATGGCATGACTGCCAAGTGGACATAAAATGAAATAAGATAAAATAAAATTTGCTTTCTCATGGTGTCAAAGGATGCCAATGCTATTTTGGGCAGTGTGTCATAGTAAGAGGATTATTATCACTTTCAACATGACTGTATTAAGATTGCACCTGAAAACTATTTTTTTCTTCTGATACCTCAGGAGCCTCCAGCCATAGAGCAAGTGGTGGGAAGCTTAGGAACTTTCCATGCCTGTAAGAAAAAGAAAAAAAAGAAAGAAAGATGATGGGTTAAAATGCATATAGTTTTGCTTTGTCAGTGAGAATGAACATAATAGCTCATAAATATGGGAAAGGTGTAATTCTAAAATAAGATAAGGGTAAATGATTACAGTCAAGTATAAGAAGGTATATCTATGAGTGGTAGGATATAATTCTTTTTAAAGAACAGTTTAGGTTAAACATCAGAAAGAAAAGTCTCCTCAGAGTAACAACAATTCAACTATGGAACATTCATTTAAGAGAGGCAATGTGAGCCGCGTTTCTCAAGACAGCGCAAACAGAAGCAGGCTAAGCAGGCAGATGATAAGTTACAGGGAGTAATATTTTGCTGATGAGAGGTTAGTTTGGTCTAGCATCTTTTTCCCCCCTTATCAAAAGATTATTTATTAAAATATTTATGGATGAATTGGGAGATTGGGATTGACATATATACACTACTATGTATAAAATGGATAACCAATGAGAACCTACTGTATAGCACAGGGAACTCTACTCAGTACTCTGTGGTGACCTAAATGGGAAGGAAATCCAAAAAAGAGGGGATATATGTATAGGTATAACTGATTCACTTTGCTGTACAGCAGAAACTGACACAGCAGAGTAAAGCAGCTGTACTCCAATGGAAAAAAAAATTATGGAACTTAGATCTTTTTAATTTTTTAAAAAAATTTTATTGGAGTATAGTTGATTTACAATGTTGTGTTAGTTTCAGGTATACAGCAAAGTGAATCAGTTATACATACACATATATCACATTTTTTAAAAAAATAAATTTATTTATTTATTTTTGGTTGTGTTGGGTCTTCGTTTCTGTGCGAGGGCTTTCTCCAGTTGCAGCGAGCGGGGGCCACTCTTCATCGCAGTGCACGGGACACTCACTGTCAGGGCCTCTCCCGTTGTGGAGCACAGCCTCCAGACGTGCAGGCTCAGTAGTTGTGGCTCACGGGCCTAGTTGCTCCGCGGCATGTGGGATCTTCCCAGACCAGGGCTCGAACCCGTGTCCCCTGCATTGGCAGGCAGATTCTTAACCACTGTGCCACCAGGGAAGCCCCTGTCCCCTCTTTTTTAGATTCTTTTCCCATATAGGTCATTACAGAGTATTGAGAACAGTTCCCTGTACTCTACAGTAGGTCCTTATTAGTTATCTGTTTTATATACAGTAGTGTGTATATGTCAATCCTAATCTCCCAGTTTATCCCTCCCAGCCCCCCTTAACCCTCTGGTAATCATAATTTTGGGTCTAGCATATTAAATACTGAAACTGGTCTCATTTAAAAATATACTAAGAGACAGAGGACCTTCAAGAGGTCAGAGGAGTAAGACATGGAGATCACCTTCCTCCCCAAAAATACATAAAAAATACATCTACATGTGGAACAGCTCCTGCAGAACATCTACTGAACACTTGTAGAAGACCTCAGACTTCCCAAAAGGGAAGAAACTCCCCACGTACCTGGCTGTGTGGCTGACAGGGTCTTGGTGCTCCAGCCAGCTGTAAGGCCTGAGCCTCTGAGGTGGAAGAGCCGAGTTCAGGACATTGGACCACTAGAGACCTCCCACCCCCCACGTAATTTCAAATGGTGAAAGCTCTCCCAGAGATCTCCATCTCAACGCTAAGACCCAGCTCTACTCAATGAACAGCAAGCTCCAGTGCTGGACATCCCATGCTAAACAACTAGCAAGACAGGAACACAACCCCACCCATTAGCAGAGAGGCTGCCTAAAATCATAATAAGTTCACAGACATCCTGAAACAGACCACCAGACACGGTCCTACCCACCAGAAAGACAAGATGCAGCCTCATCCACCAGAACACAGGCACCAGTCACCTCCACCAGGAAGCCTACACAACCCACTGAACCAACCTTATCCACTGGGGGGCAGACACCAAAAACAAGGGAACTACAAACCGGGAGCCTGCGAAAAGGAGACCCCAAACACAATAAGTTAAGCAAAATGAGAAGACAGAGAAATACGCAGCAGATGAAGGAGCAAAGTAAAAACCCAGCAGACCAAACAAATGAAGAGGAAATAGGCAGTCTACCTGGAAAAGAATTCAGAGTAATGATAGTAAAGATGATCCAAAATCTTGGAAATAGAATGGAGAAAATACAAGAAACGTTTAACAAGGACCTAGAAGAATTAAAGAGCAAACAAACAATGATGAACAACACAATAAATGAAATTAAAAATTCTCTAGAAGGAATCAATAGCACAATAACTGAGGGAGAACAACGGATAAGTGACCTGGAAGATAAAATAGTGGAAATAACTACTGCCGAGCAGAATAAAGAAAAAAGAGTGACAAGAATGGAGGACAGTATAAGAGACTTCTGGGACAACATTAAATGCACAAACATTCGAATTATTGGGGTCCCAAAAGAAGAAGAGAAAAAGAAAGGGACTGAGAAAATATTTGAAGAGATTACAGTTGAAAACTTCCCTAACATAGGAAAGGAAATAGTCAATCAAGTCCAGGAAGCACAGAGAGTCCCATACAGGATAAATCCAAGGAGAAACACGCCAAGACATATAATAATGAAACTATCAAAAATTAAAAACAAAGAAAAAATATTAAAAGCAGCAAGGGAAAAGCAACAAATAACATACAAGGGAATCACCATAAGGTTAACAGCTTACCTTTCAGCAGAAACTCTGAAAGCCAAAAGGGCGTGGCAGGACATATTTAGGTGATGAAAGGGATAAACCTACAACCAAGATTATTCTACCCAGTAAAGATCTCATTCAGATTCGACGGAGAAATTAAAACATTTACATACAAGCAAAGGCTAAGAGAATTCACCACCACTAAACCAGCTTTACAACAAATGCTAAAGGAAGTTCTCTAGGCAGGAAGCACAAGAGAACGAAAAGACCTACAATAACAAACCCAAAAGAAGTAAGAAAATGGTAATAGGAACATACATATCGATAATTACCTTAAATGTAAATGGATTTAAAGCTCCCACCAAAAGACGTAGACTAGCTGAGTGGATACAAAAACAAGACCCATATATATGCTGTCTAAAAGAGACCCTCTTCAGACGTAGGGACACATACAGACTGAAAGTGAGGGGATGGAAACAGTTATTCCATGCAAATGGAAATCAAAAGAAAGCTGGAGTAGCAATACTTGTATAAAATAAAATAGACTTTAAAATAAAGACTATTACAAGAGACAAAGAAGTATGCTACATAATGATCAAGGGATCAATCCAAGAAGAAGATATAACAATTGTAAATATTTATGCACCCAACATAGGAGTACCTCAATACATAAGACAAATGCTAACAGCCATAAAAGGGGAAATTGACAATAACACAATCATAGTAGGGGACTTTAACATCCCACTTTCACCAATGGACAGATCATCCAAAATGAAAATAAATAAGGAAACACAAGCTTTAAATGACACATTAACAAGATGGACTTAATGGATATTTATAGGACATTCCATCCCAAAAAAACAGAATACAGTTTCTTTTCAAGTGCTCATGGAACATTCTCCAGGATAGGTCATATCTTGGGTCACAAATCAGGCCTTGGTAAATTTAAGAAAATTGAAATCGTATCAAGTATCTTTTCTGACCACAATGCTATGAGACTAGATATCAATTATAGGGAAAAAACTGTAAACCATACAAACTCATGGAAGCTAAACAATATGCTACTAAATAACCAAGAGATCACTGAAGAAATCAAAGTGGAAATCAAAAAATACCTAGAAACAAATGACAATGAAAACACGATGACCAGAACCTATGGGATGCAGCAAAAGCAGTTCTAAGAGGGAAGTGTATAGCAATACAATCCTACCTCAAGAAACAAGAAACATCTCAAATAAACAACCTAACCTTACACCTAAAGCAATTAGAGAAAGAAGAACAAAAAAAACCCCAAGTTAGCAGAAGGAAAGAAATCATAAAATCAGATCAGAAATACATGAAAAAGAAATGAAGAAAACAGTACCAAAGATCAATAAAACTAAAAGCTATTTCTTTGAGAAGATAAACAAAATTGATAAACCATTAGCAGGACTCATGAAGAAAAAAAGGGAAAAGACTCAAATCAACAGAATTAGAAATGAAAAAGGAGAAGTAACAACTGACACTGCAAAAATGCAAAGGATCATAAGAGATTATTACAAGCAACTATATGCCAATAAAATGGACAACCTGTAAGAAATGGACAAATTCATAGAAAAGCACGACCTTCTGATACTAAACCAGGAAGAAATGGAAAATATAAACAGACCAATCACAACCACTGAAATTGAAACTGATTAGAAATCTTCCAACAAACAAAAGCCCAGGACCAGATGGCTTCACAGGCGAATTTTATCAGTTAGAGAAAGCTAACACGCATCCTTCTCAAACTCTTCCAAAATATAGCAGAGGGAGGAACACTCCCAAACTCATTCTACAAGGCCACCATCACCCTGATACCAAAACCAAAGATGTCACGAAAAAAGAAAACTACAGGCCAATATCACTGATGAACATAGATGCAAAAATCCTCAACAAAATACTAGCAAACAGAAACCAACAGCACATTAAAAGGATCATACACCATGATCAAGTGGGGTTTATCCCAGGAATACAAGGATTCTTCAATATACACAAATCAGTCAATGTGATACACCATATTAATGAACTGAAGGATAAAAACCATATGATCATCTCAATAGATGCAGAAAAAGTTTTTGACAAAATTCAACACCCATTTATGATAAAAACTCTCCAGAAAGTGGGCATACAGGGAACTTACCTCAACATAATAAAGGTCATATATGACAAACCCACAGCCAACTTCGTTCTCAATGGTGAAAAACTGAGACAATTTCCACTAAGATCAGGAACAAGACAAGGGTGCCCACTCTCACCACTTTATTCAACATAGTTCTTGAAGTTTTAACCACGGCAATCATAGAAGAAAAAGAAATAAAAGGAATCCAAGTCAGAAAAGAAGAAATAAAGATGTCACTGTTTGCAGATGCCATGATACTATACATAGAGAATCCTAAAGATGCTACCAGAAAACTGCTAGAGCCAATCAATGAATTTGGTAAAGTAGCAGGAAACAAAATTAATGCACAGAAATCTCTTGCATTCCTATACACTAATGATGAAAAATTTGTAAGAGAAATTAAGGAAACGCTCCCATTTACCACTGCAACAAAAAGAATAAAATACCTAGGAATAAACCTACCTAAGGAGGCAAAAGACCTGTATGCAGAAAACTATAAGACGCTGATGAAAATAATTAAAGGCGATACCAACAGATGGAGAGGTATACCATGTTCTTGGATTGGAAGAATCAACATTGTGAAAGTGATTGTAAAACTCAAAACAATCTACAGATTCAATGCCATCCTTATTAAACTACCAATGGCATTTTTCACAGAACTAGAACAAAATATTTCAGAATTTGTATGGAAACACAAAAGACCCCGAATAGACAAAGCACTTTTGAGAAAGAAAAACAGAGCTTGAGTAATCAGGCTCCTTGACTTCAGACTATACTACAAAGCTACAGTAATCAAGACAGTATGGTACTGGCACAAAAACAGAAATATAGATCAGTGGAACAGGATAGAAAGCCAGAGATAATCCCACGCTCTATGGTCTCCTTGTCTTTGATAAAGGAGGCAAGAATATACAATGGAGAAAGGACAACCTCTTCAGTAAGTGGTGCTGGGCAAACTGGACAGCTACATGTAAAAGAATGAAATTAGAACACTCCCTAACACCATACACAAAAATAAATTCAAAATGGATTAAAGACCTAAATGTAAGGCCAGACACTCTAAAACTCTTACAGGAAAACATAGGCAGATCACTCTATGACATAAATCACAGCAAGATCCTTTTGGACCCACCTCCTAGAGAAATGGAAATAAAAACAGAAATAAACACATGGGACCTAATGAAACTTAAAAGCTTTTGAACAGCAAAGGAAACCATAAACAAGACGAAAAGACAACCCTCAGAATGGGAGAAAATACTTGCAAATGTAGCAACGGACCAAGGCTTAATCTCCAAAATATACAAGCAGCTCATGCAGCTCAATATCAAAAAAACAAACAGCCCAGTCCAAAAATGGGCAGAAGACCTAAATAGACATCTCTCCAAAGAAGATATACAGATTGCCAACAAACACATGAAACAATGCTCAGCATCACTAATCATTAGAGAAATGCAAATCAAAGCTACAATGAGGTATCACCTCACACCAGTCAGAATGGCCATCATCAAAAAATCTACAAACAGTAAATGCTGGAGAGGGTGTGGAGAAAAGGGAACCCTCTTGCACTGTTGGTGGGAATGTAAATTGATACAGCCACTATGGAGAACAGTATGGAGGGTCCTTAAAAAACTAAAAATAGAATTACCATATGACCCAGCAATCCCACTATTGGACATATACCCTGAGAAAACCATAATTCAAAAAGAATCATGTACCACAATGTTCATTGCAGCACGATTTACAATAGCCAGGACCTGGAAGCAACCTAAGTGGCCATCAACAGATGAATGGATAAAGAACATGTGGCACATATATACAATATTGAGTTATTTGTAATGAGGTGGATGGACCTAGAGTCTGCCATACAGAGTAAAGTAAGTCAGAAAGAGAAAACCAAATATCGTATGCTAACACATATATATGGAATCTAAAAAAAAATGGTTCTGAAGAACCTAGGAGCAGGACAGGAATAAAGAGGCAGCAGTAGAGAATGGACTTGAGGACACGGGGAGGGGGAAGAGCAAGCTGGGACGAAGTGAGAGAGTGTCATTGACACATATACACTTCAAAATGTAAAACAGATAGCTAGTGGGAAGCAGCCGCATAGTATAGGGAGATCAGCTCTGTCCTTTGTGACCACCTAGAGGGGTGGGATAGGGAGGGTGGGAGGGAGACACAAGAGGGAGGGAATATGGGGATATATGTATACGTATAGCTGATTCACTTTGTTATACAGCAGAAAGTAACACAACATTGTAAAACAATTATACTCCAATAAAGATGTTAAAATATCTGAAAGACCTACAATAACAAACCCAAAAGAACTAAGAAAATGGTAATAGGAACATACATATCGATAATTACCTTAAATGTAAATGGATTTAAAGCTCCCACCAAAAGACGTAGACTAGCTGAATGGATACAAAAACAAGACCCATATATATGCTGTCTAGAAGAGACCTTCTTCAGACCTAGGGACACATACAGACTGAAAGTATGGGTATACACTAAGAGATGCCTAAGTTTGGATATATTTATTTTTGCCTTTAATTTGTCTTATTACCTATTGTTTGTCTCTGAGTAGATAAGAAAGATAAAAGGTCGGTATTATGGAATATGTTAATGTACCTCTGTTGTGTCATTAAAGCTAATGATATTTTTAAAGTTTTGAACAAAACAAAAAATGCAGGTCTTTCTCTTCTATTCTCAGTTCATAAAACAGTGCCTTGTAGGCAGGCATTAATTATTTCTTGGCTAAATGATGAAAGATTGAACATAGTGGAAAATACACATACCTAAATTAGGCTCAGTATTTAAATAGAAAATGGACAAATTATTAGGCCTTGCCAAATCCAATTTTCAGAACCATATTGGATCCTAGATTTTGTTTGGGTATTTAAGTGCCATGGAATAAGTTCAATCCTTATATATTTGGAAATCAATTATTTAATCTTTTCTTATTCCTTAAATCTCTTTGAAGTTCAAAAAGTAGTACAGTATTAGATTTCCTATGTAGAAGTAAAAGTATAATAAGAATTTCTGATTCTAGCAAGCTCTACGTACCAAATCTTTTTGTAAATATCATTGTTTATATAGAAAAATAAACAAAACCCTACTAGGTGAAATGGACAAGTTACTATTTTGCTGGGATACCTCACGGAGGAAACATGTTTTGCCAGGTTTTTTCTAAATCTCCTGTAAACAGATGTCATACATATACTGCAAAGTATCATGGTAAGACTCTAAGACCAATTAATACCTTATGGGACAATTATATTCTCATAAAAGAAGCATTAGTTCACCCTTTTTCTGTCTTCTTGTTTATAAATTGTCTATTCATAAGATAGGTATAATCATTCTCCTCAAAACTTATATATGAGAAATATCACACTGTGTTTTTTTTTTGGGGGGGGGGCTTCCAGCTTTTTCATTTTTCCCCTTTTACACAAAACAAAGTAGAAGAAATAATACGGGATTAAAACTGCAAAAGTAGTTAATTGGCAGAACACACATACACACAAAAATCTAGGAAGACAAGCTTATTTACAATGAGGAAACACATGTAAATTATGGTAGTTTGTATACGAAACATTAAAAAAGAAAAGTCAAACATGCTATATGGGTGCCACTGTTTACAGCAATATTGAAGGGGAGAAAACAACACTTATTTAGGAACAGATATACCACAAGGTCCAGGTTTTACAGCATCAGTGCAATAAATTCACAAAACTATATTACAGCTAGATAATCAGTTTAAGAATTGTTCCCAAATATGTCACATTTCCAGCCCTCAGAGGTTCATTCCTACAGATTTCAACTACTCCATCTATGGGAACCAAAAGCAGCCAGTGTTACCATAAAATGAGAATCTTGAGGCTTAGCTTTAAAGGCTTATTCTGGTCTTGAAAAACTAGTAGGATTTTCTACTGAAATGAATCTTGACTAAACACAGGATGAGTTTTGTTCTTTATTGGCTGGTCTTGGAGTGAAGGTCATAGACATGGCTCTTAACCTATTATGTACTTTAGTTTCAGTTAGCTGAAAATCTGAAATTAAAAGCATGCTAAAAATCCTAAATACCATCTTGTGTAAGCCTGCTACTAAAAAGCCCTTAAGGATGTACTAACTTCAAGTTTAAGTGCACGGGAACAAGGGTTCTAAGCCTGTCAGATTCCCCATTTGGGAGGAAGGATCAATGTTTCCAACAAATTGCTAAATTCTGCACAAGGGAGAAGCCAACACATACTAGGCCATGGAGTTACTTTCATTGTATTCCATGAGGATTCTTCTCCCACAGTATCGAAACAGAATGAGGAATGAATCTTAACTGGTCTTTTCATCAGAAGTGGTAAACTTGGTTTCTATATTCACGAAGCCAGACAGTTGTTTAAGCAGACTGTGGAAGCAGACAGTAGAACCAGCTTCCTTTAGTCACAGAGCACTATCTTGTATCCAGCTAAAGCAAAGATCAACTTGAACAGTTATCCCAAGCCACTGTTAACTGTACTAAAGGATGAAGTTCACCACTATATTATTTTAAAAGTAAGAGTTCAATTAACCCTGGGTGAGAAAAACCAAGACAAGTGGTAATGATGAATGAGTTGTCCATATAAGGCCAGCTGATGACAACGCACCCTTGAAGACACTGGGCATAAAGCCTTACTTGGCAAGTCGGAATTTCTACTAACTAAGGGTTAGCAAAGAGCTACATCTGTAACATTTTAGTATCCAGACAGCATAACAGACACTGTCCCCAAGGACAATGTATACGCCATTAATCACACTGAATAAAGCAGATGTATTATTCATTTTTCTTTTCTTTTTGTTTGAGAAGCTTGTTTATCTCTCTTTTGGCCATTCCAATGTACTTTGAAATGATTCCATGTTGGTTTAGTCCAGGAAGCAAGAGTAAGAAAGTCACTATCAGGTGAGAAGGAGGTTGTGGACTTGCTGTCCCACCCAAGCAACCGCAGCAAGAGAAATGATCATGGTCATGAAGTACATTTTAGGCTTTTCTTCCTTTAGCGTAAAGAGGCGTTTCCACCAGCCTACAGCTCTGCGTCGAGTTTTTACTAGATTGTTGCAAATTTCATGGAATCTCTGCTGTTGCTCAGTGGTCCATTTATTGGAGCCAAAAATTCTAGGCGCTAGAATGGGAACAAGGTAGTCAGCCAAGCACAAAAACATAACAAAACAGGAAACATCTGACAGAATGGATGGATCTGGATAGTAGATAGTCAGAAACACCAAAGAAACCACACCTATGATGGCAGGTGGAAACCAGGCTCTTCCCCATTGGAGGACTTCATCTGCCATCAGCATCACTTCTCCCCATCCTTGCAGCTGCTCTTCCAGACTTGCAGTCTCTGCAGCCAGCAGGTTGGTGCTGCGATTATCTCCTTCCGCCATTGTTCCCGAGGTGCCCCCTCAGCGAGCGCAAGACGCCCCCAAAACCCGGCCTTCCTCAGAGGCACTCACGACAACCCTAGCCCACACTGTGTTTTAATTTACATACTTTGACTTAAATCACCATTTCCAGAGTTTCTAATAAAAGTCATTACGATGGAGGCCCGGGGAGACATTTTTGTTTTGCCTAAGAATTGTTGTATAAGAGTTCAAGAGATCATAAACAATTCAGAAAGTTGAAAAATGATTTTGTCCTTGATTTATCGTGGTCCACCCTGAGAAGGTCATTATCCAAATCAACCCCTCCCCAACCAACAGTTCCATAAAAGTTAAGTCCAAAGCCCTAAATATTTCATTGTATATAATGATTAACTTTTTTCTTTTGCTCCAAGAATGGGACTACCTATAATTCATCCCTGGGAGAACTGACAAAATATTCATTTCTTGTTAAGGAAATATTCATTTCCGGTTAACTTTCTTGTAGAACCTTGGTTGGGAAAGGGTGGTCTGAATCCATGTCATCCGTTTTAAGCCTATTCGTTGACTACTTACAACATGCATTCATCTCCTCTCAGCCACTGGGACTTTTTAACATTTCCAAGGCCCCTGTACCAGCAATCACGTGTACCAGTTCCATCAGATCTCTTTCCACCTCCCAGGCCCCTTAATGAGAATGAGGACCAGATTTCATAACCCAGAGAGAAATTACCTCCTTCACTATTCTTAATCCTCATAAATCCAATCTTCCCCAACCTCTCTTCAACCCTTCCAAGAGTTCTCCAATTCTTCCCCCCTATCAAAACAAAGCTTCCTGGCTCTCTATTGGAGCAAAGGAAGTCTTAAGATCAACTTGCTCTTTTGAAAGAGGAAATAGAAATTACCTCTTATTCTTTCTTGAAGAGCCTAAGAAGCAATAGAGCAAGATAATTTCTCAGTTAGTCTGTTTAGACATGAATATCTGAACTGGCTTCATGCTCTTAACTGTTCCTCCCTGAGGTGCAGTATTTCTTAAGCTTCACGACCTTCTTCAGGTCATGGCACATAGAGGAAATCATGGGAGATGTATGGCCCGTTGGAGAAAGATGGAGAGAATTTGGGGACATCTCTATGGGATTTTATTTTTTAAAAATCATTTCATTTCCTTTTTACAGCATAATTTTGATTAAAAACCATTTAAAGTATTAGGGAAAATATTACATTTTGAATTTGTATAAAATTTCTAGATATACTCTAACAAAAATTTTATGGAAAATAATATTATATCAAGTTTTTTTTCCATGAAATGGATACATAATCCCTGATCAAAATTTTGCTAAAATTCAAATTCTTGACAAGAAAGTTTTTTTGGATCAGTAGTTGGTAATAATTTTTTTATTTTGTTTTTATTTGTTATGTTCTTCTAATACATTTTTTATTGAAGTATAGTTGACTTACAATATTATATTAGTTTCAGGTGTACAACCTGGTGATTTGCTATTTTTACAGATTATACTCCATATAAAGTTATCATAAAATATTGGCTATATTCCCTATGCTATACATTACATCCCTGTATCTTATATATTGAAAAGATATATGCACCCCAATGTTTATAGCAGCATTATTTACAATAGCCAAGATATGGAAGCAACCTAAGTGGTCATCAGTAGATGAATAGATAAAGAAGATGTGGTATATATATACAATGCAATATTAGCCATAAGAAAAAGAATGAAATTTTGCCATTTGCAACAGCATGGATGGAACTAGAGGGTATTATGCTTATTGAAATACGTCAGACAGTCAAAGACAAATACTGTTTGTTTTCACTTATGTGTGAAATCCAAAAAATAAAACAAATGAATATAACAAAACAGAAACAGACTCACAGATACAGAGAACATACTAGCAGTTACTGGAGGGGAGCGGGTGGCAGGAGGGAAAATGTAGGGGAAGGGAATTAAGACGTACAAGCTACTAGATATAAAATAAAGCAGATAATAATTTTAAATCATTACTATAAATCATCATAAATGATAACATTTGAAATGTAAAAATTCTAGCAGCAATTTTTTTCTGTAATTTACAAATGTACTTTTGAAATTTTTTATGGTAGTGTGAATGCTCTTCAAATTCAAGTAGATTTTTTTATATCAAGTGTTTCCTAATAACCATCTGTAATTGTAAAACTGTTTGCACCTGGCTTACATAGAACTAAAAGGACACAAGAGCCACAAAAGGAATTTTCCAATAAACATGAAGACACTACTACCTAAAGCTGCACCTTTCAGAAGCTTCCACTTGGCCACCATTCCTTTTCACTGACTCTATCACCTTGTACTACTCCGTTGATCCTTAGGTACCTGGAGTAGGGTTCCTCCGTGAGCCACTTTATCCAGGGAATATGTTTGCACCTGGCTAATTAAGCAGATGTCCAAAAGATAGAGCACCTCCTTGGCAATGTTCACTATCACATACCATACCAGCAAGTACTGGATGGTACTGAATAGTCTACTGCCTGCAATGATTGCAGATTCACCCAGCACTGAGAAGTATCCAGCAGTGGGTATGGGGAGTGATGAGGGTAAGGAGGAAGGGTTCCATCCACCCAACACCCCACCCTACCAAGCACTCTAAAGCCTGACAAGCCAGATATTTCTTGGCACATATGTAATACATTTTACCGTGCTGCCAAGTGGTGAAATACCAGTACCAACCGCTGACTTAGGCAATTTTACAGGATTCACTCTTCCTGATTGTCTCCTCTTTGATTCCTTGGCCTTGTTTCAATTTCTCAGTCCAGCACTATAAAATAAGATTGCAGTTGAATGTTCTACTTTTTTAAAAACTTCAGATTTCTCCCTTGTGTGATATTGTCAAAATGTACTTCTCACCACCTCTAACACTACCTTTCTAGTTCAAGCTTTTATTTACAATTGCAATAGACTCCAACTGCTTCCATCCCTCAGTGGATTGTATCTGGAGTCAGCAGATTAGGAAATTGATTTTATTAAAATGTAAATCATATCATGTCACTTCTTTTCTCAAAAACCCTCAATCTATCCACTTAGAATTAAATACAAAATATTACCACAGTCAAGCAGGCTTAAATAATCTAGTCCCTGGCTACCCCTTCAACTTCATTTCCACCCAATTTCCGCCTAACTCACTAGTCATTAGCCATTCTAAAAACACTTAATACTCACTTCTTCCCTTTGTCTGCTATGCTTTTTCTCCAGTTCTTCTTTGAGTTCACATGCTCACTTTATTCAGGTGTCTCTGATCGTGTGTCACGTACTGGACACTATCTAAACTACCCTTTTGTCACTTCATTCCCATAACTTGACTTAATTTACTTCACTATTTGAAATTATGTCATATAATTATTTGTTGACTTGTTTGTTGTTTGAATCCCCCACGGGATGTAAGCTGTTTTAGGGCAGATATTCTGTCTTGTTTATGGGATATCTTCAGTAGCTAAACTAGTGTCTGGTATATAGTAAGCACTCCATAAATATTAGCCATTATTCATCTTCAATATTATCTCATGAATCAATATTACCTTGTCCTTTTGCCCAGAAAATGTTCCCAGAGTCTGAGTCCATACCTAGAACCCCAAGTCAAGATCTGGTGTGAGGGTGAGGTTAAACTAATTAGAATAATTCAGAATGAAAATTAATCAAACTTCAAAAATTATTATGTAATATCTCTTTTCCTAACTCAAGGCCCTCATAATAAAGTTTGATCTACTTCTTTAAATCTTCTTCTGTTATAGACAATGCCATTGTGACTGTCCAGCCAATCAGTAAACCTATAATTTTTAGTTACTGTTGGGTATGTACAGAGTTCTGAACTAAGAACCATTCATAAGTTATCAAGGAAATGTAAAAGCTACTTTTATTACTCGAGATTTTTCTGATTGAAGATAACAGGAAGTGAAATTAAATAGTAATTTTACTGGTGTCTACGTGGCCTGAAAATGGAACAGAACTTTCTATCTTTCGTGTTTATTCCCAATAATTGGCATATTTGCTAAGAGAATATAGTGTTGACTGAGTAGAAAGGGTTTCCTTTGAAATCTCAGAAACTTTATGCTTATTCAGCACCTGTGGCATAATGATCTACTACAGTTATGGCCCATCAACCCTTTCATATTATTGGATTTTTCATATTCCCTTATCATTACTTAAGGGCAGAGGAATATGCTTTTTTACAGCTTAAAGATTTCTGATTAAAAAAAAAGACCTCTTTAAAACTTGTAATTTATTCCCCTAAATTAATTAAATTAAATATAAGCTGACAATATTTAATATAACTTCAATATCCAAACATTATCATTATTAACTTTAATTTCTAAATTAAAGTATCATAAAATGATGTTCTCTGGAGGTTTTGAGATTCATATGCATTTTCCCACCCATTTTAAGTGACCCCAGACTGCTGTGCTTTTTAGTTCCTGTTTCTTATTGTATGACTTTTCCTGATTAAAAATTAATACAAGTTTTTGTTCCCAAATTGAAAAGTACAAAAAGCATAAGGGAGAAAATAATAAACATCTAATAAACATTAGAGTACTAATAAAATGATTGTGTAATTCCTTACAGTGTTCTTTATATTCATACTTTTAAAGAAAACTAGGATTGTTTTGTTTATTTATATGATTTATAAAGTATAGTTTCAAATCGTATTTATAGCTAGAAAATATATGATTTTAATATAATTTTAACACTATGAATTATTCTATCTTATAACTTTACAATTCTTTATTTCACTGTTAGACTTTATGTGGAAAATTGGGCTGATTTTAACTTTTTTCCTACAATAATACTGTTGTTAACATTCTTATATGTAAATCCTTTTGATCATCAATGAGTATTTTATTACAGTAAAATGCAAAGGTTATTACTGAGTCAAAGTGTATAAGCGTTTTCAATACTCGATATGTATTGCTAAATATCTTTTTAAAATATCGTACCCATTTATATTTCCACAGTATTTATGAGAATAACCATTTAACTTTACTCCAGTAACAATAATTATTATTTTAAAATAATTTTTTGCCAGTCCAATAGGAGAATTAACGACCAGCTGCACATTTTGTTTGCTCCTGAGTCTGAACATTTTTTAACGTGTTAACTGGCCATTTGTAATATTTTGTTTGGGTGTGAAAATTGCCTACTCATACACTGTGACCTTTTAAATCTGGTTGTTTTCTTTTTGTTTGAAATAGTTGTTTATATGTGAAGACTAAAACTTTATCATAAATGTTTCACATTTTTTCCAAGTATTTATTTTAATTTTATCTAAATGAATCAATGAAGGAAGCAAGGAGAGGCAGTCACCATGCTGATCTGATTTTTTGTAATTAAATATAACTAGCTGAAGAAGTTGAAGTGGATAGTCTTAGAAAAATAATATCGTTATCTCTCAGTTTTTCATCAATTCTTTTTTCTTTGATTTTTCACATATTTGTTAAACAAGTATTTATTAAGTATTTGTTCAGTAAGTTTACAAGTTAGTGTCAACTCAAAAAGCAGGAAACAAGCACTGACATAGTAAAATATACACCCAAATCTCTAGAATACATAAGATGAGGCACTGACCAGACACACTAGTTGTAAGATAGCTGAACTGGACAGGATTCTCTTAAAACCAAAATTGTGATTATAACTACAAATTCTTCATTTGGGGGAAAATAAAAAGATAAAAACTATTAAGTCTTGTGCCTGCCCAGGAACTACTCAGCCGTGTATTTTGAGGGAAATAGGAAAAGCTAAAAGCGGGGGCATATACATGATGATAAACCTTTGAGTGACAGGAATCTGGAAATATAGAGGCAGAAAAGCAAGAGGCATAAATGAGCAGAGGCTTGTTAAAAATGCCAAAGACAGTAAAAATGACATTTTTAGAAATGTTCAGAACAAGAAGAATGAGGCCAGAATAGGCCCACTGCTTGGGGGGAATATGACATACATAATTCTGGAAGGAACAGCTAAAGCATGGGATGACAAAGAGAAGATTCAAAAAGATCTCTACAGGAAAGCATGAAGGGCCGAAGCTAACAAGATGAAATTAGATAGTGATAAATAAATCAACCTGTCCTTATGTTAAAAAAAAAATCAACTGAACAAGTGCAAGATTGGGGAAACAGGATGGTCTACAGGAAAAATACTCTGGGTTTTTCATTGATTGAAAACTCAATATGAATTTGTCATTCAGAGTGCAGCCAAAAATGGCCACAATCTTTATAGAGCACATTTACAAAAATACAGAATTACAGAGATAATTATGCTGCAGTACTTGGCCCTTATCAGAACACACCTGTTACACTTTACACAGCTATAAATGTTTTTACTTTAGAGAAACAGGAGCAAGTTAAGACTCACTACTATCAATGACCTGGACCATTTTGAATGATCTTTAAGAGACTCAGAAATTTCTCCTGTAAATGTTGAACATGACACAAGGCATGAAAATTGTAAACTATTTGAATGACTGTGATAACAAAAATAGGTTTTACTTGTTCTCTGTTGCTCCAGAAGATAGAACTGAGTGCAGTGGATGGAATTCACAAAAAATCTAGATGTTGGTCTAATATTCAGACTTTTTTTTAACGCATTGTGTTCCTAGTCACTGGAAGAGTTGAAGAAGAGGTCAGGAATATGGTAGAAAGGATTTAAATATAGGATGAAATCTAACAAGAGGGATTTTCGTGACCCTATCAACTCTACCATTCTATGCTAACCTACTTTTCATATTTGTTAATGTAACCTAATAGCTTTTTCTCATCAGTTAATCTGTTTCTAAAATAATTATATAAATAGTTGCTCAGTTAATAAATGCATAACAAAATGAGTATTAAATATCTTAGCACTCATTTTTTAAAGTGTTTAAGAGAGTATCAGAAATCAGAAATAGGTGTGAAAACTGTCTCTTTCTGGCAGCAAAAATTTGAGCAGAACACTGCATTTCACTGAACCTCAATAGTCAAGCAGCTGGTTCTTTTTAAGGTAAAAAGCAAGTCTCAGCAGAAATTATCCCTGGTTTATTGATTAGGACAGTTGATGGATAGTTTTGTTTATTTCTTCTACATACTTGCTGATTTTTTTCTCTAGTTGTTCTAGCAGTTGGGTATTTAAAATCTCCAAATATAGTGGAATTTTCCATTTCTCTTTTAAATTCTATCAATTTGCCTCATATGTTTTTACACTTTCTTTTTGGGATTTTTTACATTTATGATTGTTATGCCTTTGTATTAGTTAGTTTATTGCTCTGTAAAAAAAAAAATTATGCCAGAATTTAGTGGCTTGAAACAACATTTATTATCTCACAGTTCTGGAAGTTGGAAATCTGAGTGCATCTTAGGTGGGTCCTCTCTTGCAGTCATGGTGTTGGCTAGGTATTCAGTCATCTCAAGGCTTCCATGGTCAAGGATCTGCTTCCAAACTCACTCATGTTGTTGGCAGGATTCAGTCCCTCCTCCTGTTGTTGGACCAAGAGTGTTAATTCCTCATTGCCCATTGCTCTGAGGCTGCCCTCAATTCTTTGTCTGTGGGCCTCCTAACATATTAGCATATTACCATCAGAGAAGGCAATAGAGATGACCATAAGATGGTAGTCAGAGTCTTTTGTAACCTAGCTACAGAGGTGACATCCATCACTTTTATCAAATTCTGTTAGTTAGAAGTAAGTCACTAGGTCTAGTCCTCATTCAAGGGGAGGGAATTATACAAGGGTTTGAGTACCAGTAGGCAGAAATCATTGTGAGACATTGTCAGAAGATAACTACCACAATCTATTTGTTAACTTAAATTTTTATCCTTTTATTATGTCCATTCCCATCTCTGGTAATAATTTTGTTTTGAAGTATATTTTATCTTTTATTAATATAGCCACTGTTTGCATGGAATATCTTTTTCCTTCCATTCACTTTCTATCTAACTTTTTTTCCTTTAAAGTGTATATCTTGTGTACAATATATGATTGTTTTGTTTTCCTTCTATTGTTTCTGATAATCTCTGCCTTTTAGTTGTAATTTTTATTTCATTAATGTTTAATACAGTTTTTTAATATCATTGAATACTGTTGTGCCATTTTATTTTTTGATTTCTACTTGTCTCCTCTATGTTTGTTCCTGTGTTTCTCCTTTCCTGCCTTTTATTTGGATTCTAAAATATTTTTTAGAATTGAATTTAAGTTTCCTATTTTACTTCTTGGCTATATTTCTGTGCTTAGTTATATATTTTGCATTTCCTTTTGGTTACATCAGGAATTACAATACATCCTTAACTTGTCATAATACACTCAGAGTCAATTATGTACTACTTCATTTAAATATGAAAATCTTGTAAACATAAAGAATCATAGTTCCCACCCTTTTCATTATAATTTATTGTATATAACAATCTACATACATTATAAACCCCACAAGGCAATGTTATGATTTTGCTTTAAACAGTTAAATGGCTTATAAAGATATAAAGAGGAAAAAGTCAAAAAGAAAAAAGTAACCTTTGTATTAAACCAGATATTGACTATTTCTGATGTTCTTTATTCCTTTCTTAGGATCTGAGTATCATTTTCCTCACTTTGAAGAACTTGTGATTTCTTACATTTCAGGGCTGAAGGACATGGATTTTTAGTCTTCTTTTATCTGAAAATATTTTTATTTTGCCTTTATTTTAAAGGACATTTTAGCTGTATATAGAATTCTGTTTTTGTTTTTTCTTATTTAAGCACTTAAAATAAGTTATTCCACTGTCTTCTGGTTTCCATGGTTTCTGATGAGAAGTCATTGGTGATGACACATATGCCACTTTTCTCTTTTTGCTTTTAAGAGATGCTCTTTATCTTTAGATTTCAACAATTTGACTTGGCCTTGTGCTTTGTTGTTAGCCTCTTTATATTTTCTCTGCTTGGTGTTGATTTAGAAACTCAAATATGTGAATTTCTCCCTTTCATAGATTTGTGAAATGTTAGCCATTATATTCTGAAATATTTTTCTGTCCAGTCCTCTTTCCCTTTCTTCTTCTATTCCAGTTGTACCTATCTTTGACCATTTGATATAATTTAAGATGTTCCTGCACCACCACTCATTTTAAAAACATTTATATTGTTTACTATAATTATTATTTATCTATATTTAAATTAGCCTATGCTGTCATGTTCATTGAACTAAGTCCTTGCAGTTTTATTTCAAAATTGTATTTTTTACTTCTAGAATTTCGATTTTAAACTGATTTTATCTTTGTTAAAACTTCCCATTTCTCTACTAAAATATTCATCTGTTGAAAAAAATGTTCTCTTTTAGATCATTGGGGATAATTGTAAGTACTGTCTTAAAATCCTAATCGGTTAGTTCCAACATCTGATTATTTTCTGGTCAGACTTGCTTGATTTTTTCTCTCTCATGAGAGAAAATGTATTTTATTTTTTGGTTCTTCATATGTTGGATAATTTTTTATTACATCTAGGATATTAGGAATATTAAGTTGTAAAGATTCTGGATTCTGTTATTTTTCTTTAGTAAGCATTATATCCTTTGTTTCAGCTGTTAATTTTTTGGGCTGTGCTGGAACTGTAAACTCTGTTTCTTGCACAGCAGCTCTGGTTTCTGTGCATATTTTTAGTCTGTTTGAGACAAAATCCGAAAAAAACTTTTGTTCACAGTTACCCATCTATGTACCATTATGATGCTCAGAATTTCTTTGTGTAGATCCAAGTTTCCTTCTGATATATTTTAATTCTGTTTGAAGAATATTTCTTTTAATATTTCTTAAAGTGAAGATCTCATGTCTTCACTTAGTAAATTTACTAAGTAAATTGTCTCAGCTTTTGTTGGTCTGATGGATCTGTTTCCTTTACATTTTTCAAGGTATTTTTGCTGGGAATATAATTCTAGATTAATAGGTTTTTCTGATTCTTTTTAAGTTTCAGTAATTTAAATTGTCATTCACTTGTCCTCTGGATTGAATAACTTTAGATGGGAAGTTTGGAATTCTTGCCTCTTTTCCTCTACACATAATGCATCCTTTTTCCTCTGGCTGCTTTTAATTTTTAATCCTTATCACTGTTTTCCAGCAATTTGATTGTGGTATGCCTTGTTGTGTTTATTCTATTTGTATTTTACTGAACCTCTTGGATATGTGGGTTCGTAATTTTCACCAAACCTGGGAAATAATTGGTCATTTTTACTTAAAATATTTTCACATACCTATTCTTCTAGAATTTATATTATGTCCATATATCATTTCTTTTTTTTTTATTTTTATTTTTTTTATTTATTTATTTTTTATTTATGGCTGTGTTGGGTCTTCGTTTCTGTGCAAGGGCTCTCTCTAGTTGTGGCAAGTGGGGGTCACTCTTCATCGCGGTGCGCGGGCCTCTCACTATCGCGGCCTCTCTTGTTGCGGAGCACAGGCTCCAGACGCGCAGGCTCAGCAATTGTGGCTCACGGGCCCAGTTGCTCCGCGGCATGTGGGATCCTCCCAGCCCAGGGCTCGAACCCGTGCCCCCTGCATTGGCAGGCAGACTCTCAACCACTGCGCCACCAGGGAAGCCCCATATATCATTTCTTAATTGTTCTACAGTAACTGAGTCTCTCTTAATTTTTTTTCAGTCTTTTTTTTTTCCTCTGTGATTTAATTTGTATTGAGATTTTTCTCTGTGTAATTTAATTTCTGTTGTTGTATCAATGTTCACTAATTTTTTCTCCTTCGGTGTCTAATCTAATAAATCAGTGCACTATTTTTCATTTCAGATATATAATTTTTCTTCTATAGGAATTATATTTTGTTTTTTGCTACAAATTCAGTTTATGTCTTTATTATATTAATGTTTTTTCTCTTCATCTTTGAATGTATTTCTAATACTTATAATAGAAGTCTTCAAGTGTTAACAAATTCCATCATCTCTGAAATCCTGGTTATGGATCACATTTTCCTGGTTGTTCATATTTCAGGTATTAATTAGTATAGATTGTGAGTGTTACATTGTTGAATGATTGTTTTTGTCATTTTATTTAAGATGTGTTAGACTTTGTAAGTTACTTACCAAACAGATTGACACTTTAGAAGCCTGTTTTAAAGCATTTTTATGCCCGATATAGAGTTGCCTTTATGCATAGTTTAGCCCCACTGCTTATGTGTGCTCTACCTGTTTTCTCCACCAAAGGCTGAGTATTCAACAAGAACTCTCACTGGCTATTGTGAACCTGAAAAATTTCCCAGACATCTTGTAAGCTTCAGATGTTAGTTCTCTGGTCATTCCATTTCTAGCCTTGTGTAGTTGCACCCCCTGATTTTGCAGCTTAGATTTAACAAGAGGCTCAAGGGAGCCCTGTGGAGATTTATGGATCTCTTTCTCTATTAAACACCCTCCTCTCTAGTACTCTGTCCTGAAAATACTGGGTACCTCAGCCTCCAAGAATTCTGCAGTTTTTCCCGTGAATTCTGTTAAGACTACTGTGCTCTGCTTGGTACCCCTCTTGTAACACAGCTTGTTAGATGCCTATAGTCAAAAGACCAGGAGAGAAAACCTTGCTTGTTTCTCTTCTCGCAGGGATTAAAATTCTGCTCTACCTGTCGTATGGTATCCTAACACTGTTTATTTGAATATATTGTAAATAGTAGGAGAGTAAATCCAGTCCCAATTACTCCATAAAGGCTAGAAGTGTAAATAATCACACTCTTTATTAAAAAATAGATGTCAGTATAAAATACATAATTTGGGTTTTTTACATGCTTAAGTCATTAATAATCAAAAGATATTTCAGACATAAATGGAAAATTGTGATAAATACAATACTGAGTACTATACTTATTCTAATTAATTTTCATAAGCACTGATGTTACTATTAGATAATGACTTCTAAGCTATATTATCACTAGAAGACAAAAAAGGCAAAAGATAAATTCAGGATTAATTATCTCTTCTTCTTAAGCTTTAAATAAGGAAAAAAAGGTCCTCACAATGTTATTTCCTTTTTTCTTTTTTTAGCAGAATTACTTTATAAAGTCCTAGCTAAGTCTTAGGTATCATCATTTCTAGACACACTGACAAGAGTATTGAAATATTAAATAGACTTGTAGCACTTAAAAACTGCTATATGATTTGTAATAATTTTGTGATTTTTATTTTTCTTCATCTTCTATACTACACTGGTCATTCAGTGCAGTTCCTAAGATCACCATACAAATTTAGTTTATAATAGCTTGAACAATTTAAATCAATTCTCAAAATTAATCAGTTTAAAATTTTGACCTTTTCATTTACTAACCTTATATTAGTGACTGAATTGATTATTTCACCAACTTACTTGACTATATTGAGACAGGTGGTATTTGTTTACCAGCTCCTGGATTTTCCTTTTTCCATGTATTAAAATTTCTATATATGGCATAGGGAATATAGTCAATAATATTTTAATAACTTTGTATGGTGAAAGATGATTACTAGACTTATTGTGGTGATCAATTCATAATGTAGATAAATATCAAATCACTATGTTGTATACCTGAAACAAATATAATATTGTATGTTGACTATACTTTAATAAAAAAATTCTATAAATCTTATTTGGGTAAATGGATGTATGAACATCTCAGAACTCTTAGATACATATTGGCAGAACTTAAGTCCGTAAAGAGAGCAATTACAGAGGATTTTCTTCTGATTCGCTAGTAAGTTTAATAAAAATTATTTTGAGATTACCTATACGTTCATATTCACTGTATCCTACATAAGCCAGCAGGTGGCAAACTTGAGATTTTTTATACTATTGCTCCTATTGAGGAAGTACAAGTATTGAACCATATATCTATCAATGGATCTTATGAATAGCTTTTTTGTTGTACTGTAACATAAGAAAAATTAAACCTTCTAATTGTAGAGCCACTGGTGTTTAGATACCAATGTATCAATACTTTATTTGTGTTTCTCTTGATTTATTGTTCTATCCTGTAATTCTTTCTCTAACAAATAATTTTGAGAGATAGAGGATGCCAATTGAGCCCCCTCCCCTTTTTTTTGTCATGATTTCCATGATTAAGAATAAAATTTAGTGTTGCTGTATTTAATTGGGAGTGGGGATCTTTCCATCATTTAAAAGGGCATGGAAAATATAATTTGTCTCCCAGAACAAGTAATGTAAGATATTTTTGAAAGTCCTAACAACATTGATCTTCATGTTGTTAAATACAAACAGTAACTTGTTCATGGTAACGATTGTTTTTATTTTATTCCTATAAATATTTCTGTTTTGGTGTGACTCATTGGTAGTCATTTATAAGTGAGGATGGATTTAATTTCTTATTATTTTAAATTTTTATTGGAATATAGTTGATTTACAACATTTTGTCAGTTTCAGGTGTACAGCAAAGTGAATCAGTTATATGTATACTTGTATTCACTCTTTTTTAGATTCTTCTAGTATTGAGTAGAGTTCCCTGTGCTATACATTAGGTCCTTATTAGTTATCTATTTTATATATAGTATTGTGTATATGTCAATCCCAACCTTCCAATTTATCCCTCCCTCTCCCCACCCCCTGGTAACCATAAGTTTGTTTTCTACATCTGTAAATCTATTTCTGTTTTGGAGATAAGTTCATTTGTATCCTTTTGTTAGATTCCACATATAAGTGATATCATACATGTATATTTGTTTTTCAAAAAATGAAGATTGGTTATAGTCAAGCATATGATTAGGCCTTGGGTTTATAAGAAAACACATTTCTAGCCATTGCATTCAGAGATGAAAATTCAATCATAATTTACTCATTTCTTTCTCTCTGGGAAATTCGTCCATTGTTAACACTACCTCTAAAAATTAATTTTCCATCCTGTAAGTTACACTCCTTTTTATATGGCTGCATTAAGCAGTCTACTTTAACACTTACTATAACTTTCTCTTCCAATGGGGAAGAATATAAAAAGAAAAAAAAAGGAAAACAGTGACTAAAGACAAACAAAAAGTTAGGCAACATAGTTACTCCATTATTTCTACATATAAATTGGATCATTTAAATGACTTTTACAAGATTTAAATAAAATAAACTATCCTTTATTAAAGCCAAAAACTATATGAAGGATTCTAATGATTGGCTGTTTGGTGGACTAAGTTTTCAAGAAGTGGAAGGTGAATTCACTAATTATTGAAAATAAATGTTTGAGTTTTTCTCCAAATATCACAGTAGCTGAAGACTCTTTAAGACTTATTAAGACTCTAATAATTCATAATTCTTCCTTCCTTGCTTTTTGTTAAGGGAAGAAGACTCAATTTTTCTAAAATGTGGAATATAAATACATCAAAAGGAAAATAAATTATCCTGTACATTTGAATTTAAACTCTGAAAGAAGCTCTGAAACTTAAAAAAACTAAAATGAGCACTTATGATATAGATTGTATATCATTCCACTTTAGTGTTCTCAGCACTGGGGCCTTAAAAAAAAAAAAAAAAAAGCTTCTAATCAGAGGAAGCTGCCCTGCTCTAGTCAGCATGCATTCAGAGGTCAAGATGCCCTGGTCTTGTGCAATGTGTTCTAACTCAATCCTCCTTTCTTCTATTTTCCTTCAATCCATCTCCAAGTTCCCCAGAAACCAGTTTTTGAGAAAGATGACCCATAAACATCTTCTCATCCTCCCCACTCCCTGGATCTTCCTGGTGGAATACCTTGGGATTTTTCATGAAGTAAAATCAGGGACATGAAACTGGGCCCAGACTCAGTGATACCCAGACTTCTAGAGTCCCACGTGCATCAGACTACAACACAAAAATACCTGAGCCATAGTTGGCCCTTGCTCTAAGGATTCTGACGAGGTCAAACTGTCATAAACAGTTGTGCAGTGAGCCAGATTTTTGTTTTTAATAATTCCCTTTCCAATGTAGTACTTAAATATACACATCTCTTGAATATGAGTGAGAACACGCAGTCCCAGGCATGTGGTCTGGTGATGCCACCCAGAACGCGTAGCTGCGCTGCTAGGAGAGAGCTGGGGAGGAACCGCGGCCACTTCCCCCGCAGGGGTGAGGCCCCAGCCAATTGCATCTTCCCAACCTTCGGACATGGAAGGTGACAGGTTGTGACAGCAGGGAGTGGCCAACTCCTTAAAGCAGGCTTGAGTGTAACTCTTCTTGAGAGAGGAGTTCCTTGATGAGTGTCCTTTGGAGTCCTAGTGAATTTAGGAGTCTGTATTTTCTCCATCCCCTGTGCTCTCTCTCTGCCTTTCTTTACACACTGTGCTCCCACGTCACCCCGTGTACACGCAGAAGAAAGTTTTGTACAGAATGAGCCCCGTGTTGACGTAGGCATCACCTCCCCTCCCATCTGGACAGAAGCCCAGAAGGGAGCGAGAGGGGGGTTGGGGGAATGCGAAGGTAGGGATCGCTTGGATCCCTGTGGTAAGCGTCCCGAGGCGGGGCCGATCAAGGGCCAGACAAGAGTATTGGTTCTGGACACACAAATAGATCAAGCTTTTCCCTCCTCCATCACCCTCTTAAATCCCAATGAGGTCACTGCAATGAGAGAGAATCAGATCGAGAGAGAATCAGATCAAGAGAGAAGGGGAGGAAGAGGACGACGACGAGGGAGAAGAAACCCAGACGGAAAAAGGCCATCAGACAAGGTCGCTTTTTCTGGCGACACAGTAGCTGTGAGGAGTGTGGTGCTGAATATCATCTGCCCGCTCAGCCTGGGGACCAAGGGACTCGTAGAAGCACTTTGTGTTACCACGAAAACAAAGGAAAGGAGACGAGAGGGAGGAAGAAGCTCTGAGCAGTTCCGCCTTGGATCTGGGGAAGCAACGCTCATCTACTTGGCAAGGAAAGAAAGGGGAGCCTGAAAGGGTTTGGGAGGCTGAGGAGGCAACGGGATTTCCCTGCGGAGACTTGGGACGCGGCAGAACTCTGGACAGCGCCTCCCGAGCCGGATTGCAGGCTCGGGGCTCCGGAGCTCCGTGGCTCCCCCAGGGTTCCAGCTCCTTATTGAAAGCCCTTTCTCCCGGTGTGCTCTCCTCTCCTGGACTCCGACCACCGAACCGAACCGGGAAAATCCTTCTACGATCCCTGTCTGAACGTGCCAGGGGGTGGAGCGACTCTGCCTCTGACCCGGTCAGGGAAGAGGGTCTCCAGTTCTGGAAATCCAGTCCTTGTGGATAATGCTTCGCTGGTGAAGAAAGAAAAGTTTTGGGGTCTGGTAGGGGGCAGAAGGGGTGAGGAGGATAGCGGAAGAAAGAAGGTGGATGGTTGGCTTCCCTCTCTGATCTGGAAGGAATGATGACCGAGGAAGGATGTGCACCAGCGGTCAGATTATTGGGAGCCTCTTGGTTCTCTCTGTGCTGGAGATAGGGCTGGGGGTGTCCAGCGTGGCCGTAGGAGCGGTCAGCTTCAGCCTGGCCCTCCGAGAGCACAAGCCGCAGCTTGGAGACTCGTCCCCGGTATGGAGCGGGGTGTGTGTACGTTGAGCCATTTCACTCTCTCTTTACCTCTTTACGGTGATGGTCAGTGTGCGTGCGTTAGTCACTCCCTCCCTGGGGAAGGAAATTATAAATCTCCTCTGGCTTGCATGTAGGTTCATGTTGGCAGGCTATACTTCTTTATGTTGTCCTTTATTTATTAGTGTTTGTTTTTTTTTTTTTCTTAACTTGACTTGATACCAAATTAAATGGCTTTGTTTAAAGTTGGGGGGAGGGCAGTTTCCACTGGCTGAATCTGCAAAAGCCTGCGGAGTGGTGCTGATTAGGGGCATTACACCTGTCAAGGGCAGACTCACTTAGCTTAGTTTCTTTTACAAGGAAAATCAAAAGGAAAGTGTCATTTCATTTTCTTATACCAGGAACAAGCAAGGATAGAATTGTGCATTTATTTCTGGGTAACACTGCCCAAAGTACACTAAAGGCAACACCGGTATCACAAAGAGAGAAATGGGGTGTGAGTGTGAAAGGAGCATTTTATCCCAGAAAACACTGCTCTTAATTTTCCCTTGTTAGCGTCTATAGAACTCCTTTGTAAGTTCTAGGCAATAAGTTAAACAACAGATTATGATATGTAACACTCTAATTAAAGAATAACTCAGCTTAAAGAGTACCTAATGCTCAGAGAAAATGTCATAATTTTCTCTAGGTCAGAGGGCAGACCCAGTGAGCTTCTTGTTTATCTTGTGAATCTCCAGGAAAGCTTTGGAGACCCATTCCTTCCACCAAGGATCAATAAAATAACTCAACACTATTCCTAGTGTGAGCCTAATTGTGAAAACCAGCTTTTCTTCTCCTTTAAGTTATATAGCTGCTATATCCATATCCTTCTGGGTCTCTGGCTCGATTCTGTTTTTCTCAGATAATTTAATAGGATGTTATTCTGTCACAGATAATCAGTGAGTATAATTAACAATCATGGCTTAGTCATGCTCTAGGTCACTGAGGAAAAAATTATTTAGAGTTCAAGAATAATTCTGAAGCAATTTATTTTTGAGAGAAGTTCTAGCATTCTTAAAACTGGCATACTTGTACTTTAGAAAATTAGTTTTTATATTTTAACTTTTCAGAGTGAAGTGTTTTTAAATTGCAGAAGTTAAAAAAAAAAAGAAAAATATTGTTCAATTCTAACATTGAATTTTTCTAGGAATCCTTGTTCTGAATTCAATAAGTTACCACTAACCTCAAATAATTACCTTTTTCTTTATTATGTAATTTTATCAATGTATATTTTAAATTTAAGTATGAAAGACTAAAAGGCAAATCTTCAACCTAGTAATTTTACATCTTACATGTAGTAGTGATTATTTTGAGATTTGTAGTATTATTTATTGTTATTATTATTTAAATTGAAACTGTTAGACTTTAAAACTTCTATCAGACAGTTGTCAAAATTAACTGTCAAAATTAACTGTAATGTCAACATTTAAATCACGGGAAGAAAATGTGATCTTTTGGTGGCTTATGAGGAAGAAGCCTCAAATACTCTTCAAATCAATTCCCCTCTGAAATTCAAGAAACTGAGTAAATAAATGTAGGTTATCTCTACGTAGCATTAAAGTATCCAGTTTACCTTCAAGAATAAAAAAAGTGGTTACATTTGCTTAGTGTCAAGTAAGAAAAATAATTAATTGATTTTTTTCTTTCTTTCCCAACTATTTACTATTATCTAGGTGAGTCGACATATGTGTATGTACAGAAAATGAAAATTCTGAAGCAGCTCAGTGAAAAGCAAATAAAATAATTATACAGTCATTATCATAAAGAATTATTTCCAGCTTTAACATTTTGTTTCCTTAGAGTAACCAAAATTCACCTAGGATTCTCAAATAATAGTTTCAAATTCTATTGTCTGATTCAGTTTAAAAAAAAAATCCATATGATTGAATGAATGGATTTAAAACTTGAGCGCTCAAAGAGTTGGTCACTTTTATAAACTCAACATAAAAAATCAAATTTGTGAAGATATAAATATCCAAATTTGATCTTTGTTTATCACATTATAGGCATGCTAAATTGATTTTTGAAATAATTTTTCAGAGGTCATTTGTGATACAGTCTGAATTATCTCTTAATTCTGGCAATGATGAATTCATATAACCAATATTTATAGAGGGCTTACCATATGCAAGGTGTTTTACTATTTAACACAAAGCCTATTAAGGTGAATCAGAATGCCTAGCAGAGGAAACAAGATGGGTATGTCGCCAACTATCAGTAGTGAGAAATTAGTTTGACTTCAGGGAGTTACAGGAGTAGATAAAGGGGAGAGAGGAAATACCCATGGGAGAACTATTATTTTTCTCTTGATCTTTAAAGTTTATTGAAACTTGGAATTAATGTATCACAGTGTTAAGTAATGTGTCACAGTATGAAATCTGGAGTTTGCCTGGGTACAAATCCCAGCTCAGCCATTAGCCATTTACTATCCGGATGACTAGCCAAAGTTTCCTCATACTCTGTAAAATAGGGTTGCTAGAAGTCGCAAATGAAATAATGCTCTTAGTAAAATGCATGGTATGTACTAAGCACTGAATAAATGCAAACAGCTAGTACTGGGTGCATAGACTAACAGTGAAGGGCATGAAAAAGAGAAACTTTTAGGCAGCAAGGATGAAGACAAAAAACTGGGACAGGATGGGTTGTGTTTCAGGTAGAATAGGCTCTTCTATTTTTCTGGGGCTTAGGTGTGTGAGGGAGAGATAAGGATGGAAAGAGTGGAAGGGACCAGACCATGGGAGGCTGTGTGCCAGTCTAAGGCAATAGACTTATTTCCTCACAGTTTTAATATAATAATAATAATAGTAATAATAATAATACCAATTCTTAATTCCCAAAGAGACTGCAGGAATATGCAGCAGAAAACTAGATTGAAAACTACTAATCTCTTTGGTATTTGGTGAATTAAAAATCTGTGTTATTTACAAACAGTGGATGGGATTTTATATTAATTAACCTTTCAGGTCATAGTGTATTATCAGAGTGTATTTTGATTGGTGCCATGAAGTTTTATTCAACGCATAAATATCATTATTGCCAGATTTTGAATTAAATTTTAGAAGCCAATGGAAATAAAAACTGCACTATGAAGGGATTACTTATTATAATGGACCTCAACATCATAAGCTTTTTTCTAGGTCAAATGCACTAAGATTTCAGGCAACTATTTGATTATTTGGACTTAAATTATTATTGGATATTTTTGGATTGTTGGAAAAATTATTGGACCAAATTTTTTAAGTGGCTTAAAAAAAGAAAAAGGGCTTAAAATCCACAAGGTGGATGCTTATACAGACTGTCTCCAGTCACTATTTCACAATCAGGCAAAGGGTACATCCTGGGACCAGGCTAAAAGATGTGGGCAATTAGAAGGAACAATTACTTAACTATAATTTCATAGTGAAAGAAAGCTATAAATGCCTTATAGGATTTTGGCTGCCTCCTGATTCTTTGTTACAGTTTATATAGACACCTCATTGAGAGCATGAAAGAATACATTATTACTAGATAACAATAAATGAACCATTGAGTAAACTGCTTTAGAAAAGAGATAGGCATGGTGAAATATAATTGATGTGTAAGGTATATTGACAGGGAGTTAAATAGACAGGGCTATGTTTCCAAGCTGCTGTGGGATAGTCATTTTTCTCAGTCTCATTTTTCCAGTGAATCATCATTTTTCCAGTGAATCATCTATAATGGAAGTGGATTATATTTAGTGGTACACAGATCCAAGAGAATTTTATTTTGTTGCTCTAAGTTGGTACTTGAAAAATCTAAAGATTCAAATGGTGGTGTCCAGAGAAGCATCTGATACTGAGTTTTATTTGATACATACCATGCTGAATTCCATCCATCTATATCTGATATTCATTCTATAAATTATATTAAAATAACTTTTCTTAGGCTCCTTACCCCACATGTAAAATAGTCTTTTAAAATATTCAAAGTTTTTCTGATCAAAATCATATAAAGTTTGAGTGATTTTTATTGCTTATTTTTCTGAAGCATACTTGATTTGTACATCATAACTTCATCTGCTTAAAAAATCCTATACTTTAGGTGAGTGAAATTTATAGCATAATCAAGTCACATACTTAGTATATAGACTCCTGATTCACCATGGCAACAACTCAGCCAGTGGTAAGATTGTGTTGAAATTCACCTACTGTACATTCTGACCCATACCATAGCACCACAAATGAGGTGCTGTGTATAAATGATACTTGCTAAAAAATGTTATTTCTAATATTTAAGTCTGCTCAGTTCATTTAAGGAAAAACAAAATAAAGTGAAAGAAACCCCTCAAACAGTTACTTCAATTGTACAAAATTTGAAGCTAGTGTGTCTCTGGCCAGATAATACATCATTTTTCTCTAAAGTTAAAATATATAATATAAAGGACACATATAATTTGTCATGAGATGAAAACACTGCCCCTATCCTCAGAAAAAATTACAAATGTACATTTATATCCAATTTTTAAATTTTAATTATATAAGTAATTCATAAATATTGTTTCAAAGGGTTAAAAAAAAGATCAAAACTGAAGTTCTCTTCCCTACCACCTCATCAAGATTAGCCACCATTATAAATTTAGTGTGTAATCTCAAGATATTTCTTTATGCATAAATAGTATTGTTTGAACATATAGACTAATTTTAATACCAAGTTTCTGGATATAATAAAGCCCCTTCATGCACTCTCTCTAGAGCCCAGGTAAAGAGTATCTTCCTTATCTGAGTCACACTCTTATACTCAAGTCCTACTTGTTATCTACTCAAGTCAGGGCAATTAGATAACTGGCAATTAAATAAGTTAGACAAGCTAAACAGTTGGAAAATGTAGTTATTATTCAAGGAATCATACTCTTGTGTCAAAAAAAATAAAATGCCGATTTCTGGTGTTGATTGATAATGGTAAGATGGAAGAAAAATGGTGAGTTTTGCCATTATCCGATGATATTTTTTTGTTTTAGTCTGTATTTCACCCACATGTAAGTGACATGTGTTGAAATTTCTATCCAGAGGCCATGAAAAATTCTGCTTCAGGATTTTGGCCCTTATTCAAGGGTATAACTGGTCTTGAAGAATTTGCCATAGAAACATTAGGGAATAAGTGATAATAATAACATCAGTCACCTATTTGTTGACAATTTGCTCCATACAACATGATCTAGACAAAGTCACATCTTTTCATTTGGATGTTTTTGCGTAAAATGTTCAAGTTGGCTCTCTATATTGACTTAATTATTAGCCAGATCATCCAATATGTGCTTTGAATATGGCTAAGCAATTTAACTTTCCTGTATATTCACTTAGCCCTCAGATAATACTTAATTTTATTAGTAGATGGGAGGCATAACCCAGCCCTCCAAACTTCATCCAAACCTATCTTTAAAATTCAGTAAAAATTAGAATAGATTTTGTTGTGCGTGTGTGTTTACACACCCACCAAAGGGGAAAAACCCCAACAATTTTCTGTTCAAATGATGTTGGCTCATTCACTTATGAAGTGAACAAAATTTCATCCTACTACTGCATTATATATATATTGATACATAATTCTATTCATTCAAATGGCATTTCTATACCTAAATGAGCCCAGAGTTGTTCAAAATATTTAACTTTATTGTCCTAATTTAGTCAAATTACAAGGTGGTTACTCTGCAGATAGGTGTCCATGTTGAAATACATGGACAACGGCAGAATAATTAGAGGATAGTATATAAAGACTCTCATTGAGCATCATTCTAGGAGAAAAAGAGAGAAAGAAAAGACACTATGTGACTACTTTCCTCTGTGATGTATAAAGCCATGCAATCCTTGTCATGAATGCAGATCTAATCTATATATACTTTACTCATATTGAATGACAGATGGGATTCATACATCTCACTCAATATTACTGTAGCTCTGGATAACTTATGTTTCTTCACTGAGTCAAGGAGTACCTATTTTACGGGTTGCTGTGAAGCTAAGACAATGCTTATAAAGCTGTCAGTAATGAGCCTGGCACAAAGTAAGCGCTCAGTGAGCATTAGCTGCTCCTTTCTTCTACTGCCCTGTTCGGCTCCATGACTGCCTGGGACCACTAACCCACTAGTGGTGCACTGGTTCTTAACATTTGTCCAACACCCTTAATCAACTCTAGTTTGACTCATCATTTTTGTTTTTGTTTTTTGTTTTTTCTTTTCATGTATAGTATGTAGTTAACTTTTGATTTAATCCAGGTATATACATGAACAACTACAAAAATGTACCAAAATATCTACATTAGAGAAGTCATGTAAATATTCAGCTTAAAACCGAATGGGGAAACAGCTGCTGCTGTAAGACACCTCTCTCTTTGTTTTTCTTTTGGAGGTGGAGAGGGTGGTAGAAACCCTGTGATAAAAATATTTGATAATCAGATAAGTTAGACAATTATCTAAGTTAGGCAAGTCAGACAGGGGGGATATGGTAACTACTTTTTATATCATAAAACAAAGTCTTCGAAACACATATAAAACTATATGTTACTGTCATAAAGTCAGAATAAAAGTACAAATTAATACTTCTGACAGAGATACTCAATATCTTGGAAATTCGTATGGTTTTGCCCTAATTACCCAAATAGCTTTTGAAGCAATGTTGATTACATGTTGTACTATTAATAGATTCATCAATGAAATATCTAGATTTCAACAATGACTCTTATAATGTTAATTAGTGATCATGATTTTTAGCGCCAATATTACAACTCAAGAAGCAATTGAAAGTTCCTTTAGTTCATGATCTGTTATTAAATATTGGAAAAAATTAAGGCAAAAATAAAATATTAGTGGTTAAGTGTATCACCTTGGGGGAGAGGGTGCCTTGAGCTTTTTATCCTATAGAAATAATACTAGACATGATTTATTAATGGTTAACTATGGTCTATATGCTTTCTCATACATTTTATTTCTAATTTTAACAACTTTGTGAACAATGTAGTGTTTTATAAAATTTATGTAGGAAAAAGAACTTACCTAGGGTCCACCATTATTTAATCAGCTGAGTTAGTATTTAAAGCCAGAGCAGTCTTATTTCAAAATCTGTACTTCTTTGATTGCATTGTGTGGAACATGGGATATTTTCATGAAAAAGTCATTCACTGAGGCCTGACCTCATTATTTGCTCCCATCCCTGTATCTACGAGTTAGGCAGGATGGCATAAAAGCCGGGTCCCGATCACTGTTTGTATCTATTTTCCGGAAGAGACTGATATAGTCAACTGATCAATGACACAACCCCGATGTTCTCAAAAGAGTGTGAGATAATAGATTAAATTGTTCCTATCCGTAAAACTTAAGCTTTAGCCTTGAAAAATAAAGCTAAATTATGCATCTCAAATAATCATTAAACATTATGAGGACAAATCAGGAAGACACAAAATAACATATTTGTTTAAATATGTTCAGAAGGAGAGGTATCAATGAAGGATCAAGGGTATTCTTCCTCATGGAGGGAGAACTGTACCCAGGCCTTGGAGATCGGGCAGATTTCCAGTGGGCAGAGGAAAGATGATGATGTGCTAAGCAGTTATTAGTATGTGTAAAGTCATGGAAAGGATAATAAAGTGGAGAGTTTGTGGAGGATTGAGGAGACTAAACTTGTTAGAGCAAAGACATGTTCACAGAAAAACTGGTAAGTGAAGATCTACCTCACCTGAATAGGATGGGTCCAGCTTCAAAAGGGTCCTGAAAGAATGGTAAGACTAGTCTGCTCTTGATTCCCAACTAAGCTTGGTGAGTTCTGCTCAGTAGAACTTGGGGATCGTGAGGCCAAGGCAGTGGGGCCAGGCATTGCTGCTCAGTTTCAAGGCAAAACACCAGCCCTTGGTTCCAAGATGTGTATGCAGGATCAAGAGAAAGACTTGAGGGAAATCTTGAGACTTGAAGGAAGTGAAAATCTTTCATCACAAACCTAACTCCAACTTCAAATGGCTTTCCTATTATTGACGGTGGATTTGTAAGATCATAAGTTCCTTTTGTTCAGTTATTCTTACGGCTGCCTGGCATACAAAAGTAAGAGTTCATTTGTGTAATTGGAAGTATTGGCATGACACACAGAAATGAAAACAGGTTTTAGAGGTATTAAGACTTGGGTTCACATTCTAGCTCTAGTATTTTCTAGTTTTTTAGTTTGAATGATTTGAATTATCTCACTGAGCAGTCAGCTAACTCATTGGTAAAATAGCAATCCTACTACCTATCTCATGGAGTTTTCCAAAAATTAAATGTAGTACTTCCATAAAGGGCTTGATAAATGCAGTAACTGTGACTGGTCCACAACAATGACTGCACGCTTTTGCCATGTTTCTGGAAAAATCCATTTTCTGTGTGTGGTTTCTATTGTGCATTATAGACATTTTATTTCTATACATTTCTGAAGGGGAGCTTATTGTAAGACCGTTGATGAAATTGACCTTGGACTCAAGACTTAGCAACATTTAGGTCATATATCCTCTCTTAGAAAATATGTACTAGTCATAACCGATTTTGGGCATTAGTAGTGGTGATTTAGTGTGCTTGTCCCAGAGTCCCAGGAATATTTTCTAGGTCAATATTGAGATAAAGAGGTATAATTTTTGTTTGTTCTATCAAATACAGATGTGTTCTTGATTTTCTCATTAATTTTGCTGGGTTGTTGGAATTTTTAGTTCTTTCTCTACTTGTTTTCTGCCAATTAATCTCCTATATAGATTACTCTGAAGAATTAAAATAATAATTAATGATAATAATGATGACATAAATAATAACAGCAATGGCAGCTTATGTTTATAATATACTACATTGCCTAAGAATTCCACCTACTTTTGTTATAACACTTAGCAGGTGAGTTTCTTCACTTAAGGGATGAGAACCTAAAGGGTTTAGGATTCAGTGATTTAAGATCGAAAAGCAAAATCAGTTACAGGTGTAGGGTAGAAACCTAAATCACCTGAAGAAAGAATGTATATGTATGTGTGTGTCAGTGTGTGTGTGCATGCGCCCATGCAGGTGCTCATACATGTACAATGGAGATGGAGAGACAAGTAATTCCTAGGAGGAAGT